>NW_006800102.1:58268-113405 GCF_000485575.1 Poecilia formosa
TCCAACACACACACACACACACACACACACACACACACACACACACACACACACACACACACACACACACACACTCTCAGACACTTCTGGAAACATGCGTGACTGCCTCACAGACACGGTCATGCATGTCATGTCTGAGACTAGAGGCACAGCAGGGGAAAGTGTGTGTGCCCACATATATATATATATGTGTATGTGTGTGTGTGTGGGAGGCTAAACGGAGATGCTAAAGGTTACAAACCATTTCCCTCTTTTTCCACCTGACTTAGTGTGATGTAATTTTTCTTTTTTTAATGCATAAACACACTCGATGCCAGAGACGCAGGCATGCAGGACAATCCGCTCCTTTATCAGAGCGCGTAAACAAGCGGATGCGTGAGAAGCGTGTTTACCTGCACACAAAATGCAAATACTCTGCAAACAGTAAGACAACAGCTCAAATAAATGTGTCTGTGTGCAAGAGGTCAAATTACACTCTTCAACACACCAGCAGACAAAAGGAGACCCCTACCCCATGTGGATGTGACCCAATGACCCTGCTGTCACACACAGTGCCCATCTGCCACAGAGAGGCGCAGAGGGAGGCGACGGGGCAGAGGGAGAGGCTGGATTTTCAGGGGCTCATACATGAGTGAATAAAGACGGGGGGCGGGGGGAGTGGGTTGGAGCGCACAGCAGCAACCTGGGAGAAAACGAAGCGAAAGAAAAGAACGTGTCTTCACGGTAAATTTTTTACTTCTCTTCTGCACAGATGTGGAGCTGGAGAAGCTTTTAGTGGCTTTTAAAGCTCTCTCTTCTATTCTTTCTCTGTCTAATGCCCGTTTTTTTTTTCTTTTTTCCCTTTAGCATTACAACAGAAACTCACACCTCCCAGAGACAGGGAAAAAAAGGCAAAAAACCCCCCCAAAAACATTCAGTTAGAACAGGCTGGACATATATAGGACTGGACACGGAAGACATGAGGAACTCAACAGACATTGCTTTTCTTCTGCACAACTTTCTGTTTTTAATTTTCCAAAGAGAAAAGAAAAATGATTTACCTTCAAAAATATTCATGAAAAATTTAACAGCTTATTCTATATATATATATATATATTTAACTTTTGTTACCTTGATTTATAAGTATTACATGAAACTTTCCTCCAAGCCACTGTTCAGAATTGAAAAGACAACAAAGCAAGACGAGTAAATATGTGGGCACTTTGAAGAAAATATCTTCACACTGAAACGTACCTTCATCTACAGATGACATCTACTTTGACGCTTTGTAATAGATTTCTTCTTGTCAGAGGGGCGTCTGTAAATTAAACAAAAAAAAAATCACCTAATAATAACCTGTGTGGCAACATGAAGTAGGCCAAAAGACAGCAAAAAGCAAAGCATAAGGTGCCAAAGGAAATAAATGTAATAATCAATTAGGATAAAAAGTCTAGGAAGAAAGTATGTTTTTTTCCTTATAAGAAAATAATAATTTAATAACTTACAAGTTATCTTCGTCTGATCTTGCAATTTGTTTGATGATCTGAAACATGTTTTTTTCCACTGCAGTGCATATTCACAGCTGTCATAAAATGTATTTAATAACTGCACATAGTTTTCTAGAAACTGTAATGTAGCTGTAGCTTTGCAATGCTTTTGAAATGAAGACAAAACAGTTTGAAAAACACGTTCAATGCCATTTCAAATAATTCTGTACTTCCAGAAGAGAACGCTTACAGATCCACATAAGAAACTATTGCAGTTGCAATTAAATTAGTCGAGATTTCGTAGAAACTTTGCATGCAGGCAAACAGAAACCGCCACAAACAAGATGCACATGTTGCCAAAATTTGGTTATATTTAGCAACATATATGATCTGTGGCGACATTATTGCATTTTTTATTATATATTTTCATACGCTGCCAATACATCGGCTGTTCCTCTCCAACCGCAGCTGCGTGAAAACAGCCTGTAAATTTTGCAGTGAAGTTTTATTTTATGCGCCGGCTGTGTTTCATAATTTTACAGCTCAGTTATAGTTTATTTGTGGATTATTGTTGTGGTTTCAAATGCCAGCCAGGACCACACAGGATATTGACAAGTGACATCGCTGGGCTCTGGATATGAACACTGGGCTTTCAAACTTCACACATGCATAAACACCCTCCGCACTTATTGGCGGCCCATGGCAAAGATGTGTAGAAATAATTCAAATAACTCCAACTTTTATTACAGTAACATAATCTCACACTGAACCTCAGTCCAACCTCTGACTTAATTCAATTTATTCAGTGGAGGAAAAAATAATCGTCTCATACAAAAATCACCGGTGCAGCATTTTTATTACGGTCCCAAAAACATTTCCTCTAAATTTCATGCAACTGAAGAACATTTCTAACTTATGCTTAACTTTATTCATATTTGTTTGAGGTATTACATATTTGGGCAACTGTTCGTCCAAATATGGATTTTTACTCTGACTTATTTTACTTTCGGACACTTGTGATGCGTAGTCACAGCAACAAGGTGCTGTGTTTACAGCTGGGAGCAGTTGATTAACGTCCCCGAAGCTCAAATGATACCCGACGTACCATCCCAAATCTCAAAGGAGTTGAAACAGAGGCTTCATGGATGCAGAGAGAAGAAATTCAAACCATCACAACGTCTCTCTGACCTGCTTCCTATCCACTTTTTTCATTCCACTTTATAAAAATCCTGAAGAAAAAAAATCAATTAAGTCAAAGACTGCTGATTTCCATTTGTAGTTTGACAGTTGAGGGTGTTATGGCACACTGCTTTTCTCCTCCCTTTCCTGCAAGATATTGCCAAGAGGCGCATTTTATCAAAAGCGTCAAACATCATTGAGGATATTACCCATCCTGGCTGTTTCCTGTCACCTACTGGCAGGCGTCATCAAATCTAGGCCTTCTCGATTCTCTGAGCTTTTTTCCCCATTTTCCATATCTGTAGTAAATAACCACTGATTTACTTTGTCATTTTATCTTTAGAGTAAATGTATTTCATCTGGTGTGAGTTTTAATTATTTAGCATTTAATTCATTTAAATGTCTTACCTCGTATGAGTTGCGCTCCAAATCTTGTCGTACTGTTTCAGTGCAACGACAATGAAGGCCTCCGGTGCAGCCAGACAGAGATTTAAAGAGGAGCGGCAAAAGCAAATGAGGTGGAGTAGCGGTGCTTGCCTTCAACTGATGCCGCTACTGTGGAATGTCGTCTCTGCTGTCTGGATACGGAGCTGTTAACATTTCATGACGGTCGTTATTCTGTATTGTAGCAACAGTCTTCAGTCAGAGGCCTCTACAGAGTCTTTGCAAGGCTGACTGCTATTGGAGATCCTTCCTACCCACAGCATCGCCATCCACAATGACTCTCTGAAGTTACGCAGATATGAGTTATAACATTTAATTTTCTTTTAAGATAAATAAGGGGAAATGCAATTAAATTTTTCGTAGTTAAGAAACGGTATTAAAAAAAAAAAAAAAACTGCTGCTTTCCTGAACTTGCCCAAATCTGCAGTTAGCGCAACAACTGAAAAAGTTTAAAACAGCTGGAACTGTGACAAACCAGGCTGACGGAGAACCAAGTTATCTTCTAAGCTCTGTACTTTGGTCAGATGGGATTAAAGGGCTGAGTATACCTCAGCTTGAAAGATGAGTTGAGAGAAATCTGACATCAAAATGTCCCCTTTGAAGTCTCTCCCTTCTCTCAAGGCACATGTCACTTATTGCACAAATCATTTTAAACAGCAGACATTGCTGCAGAGCAAACCTTCCTATATTCAACAGGGGATAGAAGCAGAAAAACACATGCAGCTAATATACAACGCTACCAGAAGGGAGTCTTACTTCTGGGTTTTATTTTCAGTTTCTTGCAACATCATTCCTTTTCTTCTGCTGTTCTTGTTGTGAGCATCTCTTTCACAACACATGGAGGATACATGAAAAAAAAATGGGGATGTGCACGATTGGCTTAAGCAACACCATCAGGTTGTACAGACAGAAGTGGTATTAAAGAGGTTTAAACTCAAGATCTTTGCCATCCGATGCTCTAGGTGGGTTTGGAGTGAAACAATCGACAAAAAGTGAAAAACATTCGCATTGAGGTACAGTGGAGGATCTGTTATGCTGTGGGCCTATTTCTCTTCCAAAGGCAGAGAGAACATTGCTGGGTTACATATCGGGTCATTTCAGATCAATATCTGGAGGCCACAAAACACCCACAAACCTCAGGGGTCCACTGTAAACCTGAACATCTGGACAAATCAACAAAGGAATTTATTTAGATGATCAGAAAAGGTACACAGAGAGGAACACTCAAAGATCTTTTCTTCTTTACTTCAAACTTTTGAAATGTTACAGACGTTTTATTAGCCACAAGGTGTTTTACATAACATTAACTACAAGTGGATAAGCAATCATGGCACAGATAATTCAGAGGAAAGGTTGAATCTTCATAAACGTGATTGTAATGGAGTATGTGTAATTGCAACATTGTCCACCAGGGCGATATGTTGTAATACAAAAAGAGACGAAGCATAATTTGAGAAATGTTGTGTTAGAAAGAGAAGGAAAGGATGCAGGGGGGTTTGGGGTTGGAAGAGCAGCTGTCTTCAGGGAACAAACACGGACGGTGGTGTGAAGGATATCCAGAGGAGACCTGCTGGTGGTGTCAGACGGGGGTTCTGCCAGCATCCACCCTCCAGCCTGGCCTTGAGGTACCAAACCACTCTGCCAACTGTACATCCACCATCTCACAACCCAACCCCCTACCGAAGCCCCCTAAAGTCCTGCTCTGTAATCCGTCCACAGCCCCAACCCTGAAGGATCCAGCGAGAGCACCTCACAGGCAGGGTTTAATACATTTTGAAACTGTTGAGTTATTTGAGAATATTTGTATTCATCTGAAACACTGGCGCTAAATCAGTCTGGATTTCGTGTACTGCTCGGAGGAGTGGGCTGTGAAGAGAATGTTTTTCATGAGAAAGCATAAGCTCTTTTGTGTGAATACCAGCAATTTATTCACTCTCAAGGGTGAAATAATGTTTAGGCAGACAGTACACACTGCTTACAGCTGCTGCCTGCCATCTTCAGTTTTTTTTGTGTGTGTGTGTTGTGTATCTGTTATAATCATACTTAAAAATGTCCTTGTTTAGAATCCCATAATTCATCAGCAGAAACCTACTTCTTCCCAGCTTAACCTCACCGTCCATAAATAACAGTAACCCCCCCAACCCTTTTAATGCCCTAATCATGTTTATGCTAATTTCATTTGTATGTAGCATGTGTACATAATGGATGATGCTATCATCTGTGGGACAGGCCTTATATTTATGCAGGATTCTCTAGAGCAGAAAAGGCTTAGAAAGATTATATATGCAAGCTGCAGATGTAAGAAATGTGATTTTAGTTTGTTGTGTTATTTCAGAAATATTAGGTCTCGAAATGTGATTAGGCAGGAGGGATGCTCTGTAACCTGGGGGGTTATTTATATTTAGAAAGCATCTTGGAAATGAAAAATACAACAGAAAGGATATACAGTATATTATCCGTAGATATATAGTGTATATAAATCTTGTTAAGGACCAACAATCTACTTTCAGCTGTTTCTCATTCACTCTTTTCTTTCCACAAAGTGCAGCACTTTTGTTTCTCTGCAGTCAAATACAAATTGTATTTTGGGAACTTTGGGTTTGGGAGTCTTGCTCAGTGACTTGGTTTGAAGTTGGCCCGTTTCACCAATGACCTAAAGCTATTAAAAACAAAGTTTATCTTGGGCATTTTTAAAAATAATTGCGTAAATGTAGAAAAATGTGTTTCTATTATTTATAATTCTACAGCTCTGCATACACCCATAGGACCTTGTGTTGGTTTTCTTGAAGCTAATTTAAAAACCTTCAAATGCTAATGTTCTGTATGTGTCAGCATGCTAGCGTAGCAGGATTTACCAATTAGCTGTAAGCATAAAATATAAATGAGGTTGATGAAAATTGATATTTGGTTGTGAAGTCAATTAGTTACAGTAACACAAGTCTCCTTAAAAAAATTGCAATATTTCGAAAACAAATTATTAGAATCCAAACTCAAAAATTGCTCTGCTGTTCAGAAACGTAACCAAAGTAAAATCGAGTTCCAGAATCATCCCCCCAGTTCTAAGACCACTGTTGAGCATTGTGATGATGTGAGTCTGCTTCTTTTCCAAAGGTCCTAAAAACCTTGCTGGGGGCTTTTTGCATTTTCAAAAATAAAAAGATCACATAAATGACTCTACCAGCTCTTTCAAGTTTTAAAAATGGCAACAAAACTGATCTTGTGGGCTTGTTTTTCTTCTGAGAGCTGGAGTGGGGAAAACATCCAAGTCTGGTAGAATTGGATGTCATTGTGTCTGCACGATAATGATCCAAACATCTGGCCGTGTTCACATAGAAATATTTCAATCCATTTCTCCGTCTGTTCTAACCTTGTGAAATGTGTGGCAGGAGTAACTGGTGTGAGACGATGCTAATGCAGCAAAACAATATATTTTTCAAATTGTGCCACATTTTTTGCTATGATGTTCAGCACGAACGCAGCCAAATAATCAAATTTGTTTGTTGGAACTCCTCCTGTTTTTTTGTTTTTTTCTTTTTATATCCACAGAATCAATTATTCTGTTTTCTGACTGTTGTTGTGTTTAAAAGGTTGGATTCGATTAATCTTGGCCGCAGTCTCCAGCAGTAGACCTTCCAGAGGTTCGCCATTATGTTGTCATTATTGTCTCTCTTCCCCTCCTAATGTGTATACATGGAGATGTCTTAATGGCAAAAAACAAACAAAACCTCCTAATTGCTTCAAACTCCACGGCCAACATCAGAACAGGCATCTTACGATTAGCTAAACAAACTCCATCCCTTTCGCCTGCAAATGATTTCCTATTACAAACACATGTTGGAGATGAATCGTTCCCTTCGTTCGTCTCTCGGAGAGGACATTTCAGACAAGTTCCCCCTCCTGTTTTCCATTTGGCTGTTTAATTGTCTCAGTGCTGTCAACAGACTATCAGGGTAATTAGCCATGACTGCACAACAACACAATCAGACAGACAGGAATGAACTGCAGCCTCCAAACATGATACTCGGAGAGGGGAAAGGGATGGGACGCGCACATATCCATGTGCAGCCATTACACCGTTGCCCTGAGTACACAGCTCCATGCCATACATTATATTTCTTCCACCAACCATAACCTTCCACCCACCTCCTTCTTAATCCCTCTTACAACTCTCTTTGCCTCCCTCACACATTCACATGGTTACAAGAAAACTCGCCCCCCCCTCCACCCCCCAACAAAACCTCATTTCCTCTGCGCCTGCAGCAATGGGAGCAGTGTTAATTGTGAGAAGGTGGGGAGTGAGAGCGAGCGTGCCTTTTGTGGGAGCGTGTCGGTCTGTGGGAACATGAGCTCTGAAAGGTGTGTGTGCAAATCTCCGCCGATGAATGCGTTTCTATACGCGCGGGTCTAATCGCTTCTTTTAAGTTGTGCAGGCGCACCTTCTCTTCGGTGCCAGTCTGGGCGCAGCTCCAGGGTTTCCTGCGCCACCTGGGCATCGGCAAGTCCTGTCACCAGGTCCCAGCTGGGGAGTCTTTTCTCTCGCCCCTCGCGGGCACATACAGCATGTTTGTGTTTGCGAGCAAGCCAGGAGCAAACACCATTGTCTTTCCACCTCGTTTTAGAGCCTGTGCACGACCTCCCAAACGTGCTCCGACTCCATGTTATCTAGTGCAAACGTGGAGATTCTTCTTCTTGACAAAAAGGAATTAAGCGAGTGGGGAGCAAATTCGATAAAACAGCCCCCATTAAGTAGCCAATGAGGCTCTCTGAGCCCACTGCTTAGACCTCACACACACGATTAGTTGTTCAGGCCGTGGCACATTTAAAAGTACCTTGACTCAAAGGTCATCTACCTCCATTGAGCAGAACTAATATTAGATTAGCTCTGTATGACTTTGTGAGCAAAAAAAAAAAAAAAGGGCATTTTGGAGAGGATAAAGGAGAGATTTTCCTGACTTTCCAGACTCCTATTTGGATCCAAAGCCCAGGTTTATGCTTTGTTTCGAAATGTAAAAAAAAAAGGGCATCAAGGGAGGTGAATTTACTGCAAAATAAGGTGAATTTCTGTGTAAAAAATTAAAGTTCATTATCATAAAATCACACTGAACCTACAATATCCCTGATGCTTTTTGGCAAAAACATCTTTAGCCGTAAACTCACTCTGATAATTTACTACAGCTGTTATAAAGTATGTTTATTTACTTCTTTTTCATCCTATCTACCATCCTACTTGATGTATGTGGCGAGATGAAAAATGAAAATCATGACTTAGACAACCAATGATCTGTGAAGTGGTCAGGAAATGCTCTGGGTAAAGAAAAATGAAATTAGAGGGGCTTAGGTGGTTTACTGAATGATGCACTGTTCTTTGTGCGTTTTTTGTAAAAGTGCCTCCAGACAACATTTGTTGCGAATTGGCGCTATATAAATAAATCTGAATTGAATTGAATTATGGTTACTTGCATAGACGTAACACAGAGGATCCCACAGTGGCTGGAAACAAAGAGATTTTAAAGGAAATATACAGTAAAAGTATAAAACGTAGACTCTACAATATCTAGCAGCTGCTTTTTTAAGGTTTGGGTGTGGCGACTACAAACAACCATTTCCAGCTTGTTTTTGCAAGAATGAAAGTCCTTCCTGTCATACCAACGGGATACCCACAGTTTTGTTTTTGCAAATGCTTCAGAAGTTCCATAACATCCAACGTTTGTAAGATTTATTCCCCATTAAAGAGAAATACCATCAGTCATCTGCATAGGCTTTAATGGAAATCCAACGTTTCCTATGAGTTAAGCTCAAAGGACGAAAATAAAAGAGGCCATGCCATAAAAAATTGGTACCGAGCAAGGCATGAAATCACCTATACCAGATGTCTTGCAGATAAGATTGAAACCAGTCCAGAGCTGTGCTTTTAATGTCCACACAATGCTCCAGATGTGAAACAAGGACTCTAATCTGCAGTATGAAATGCAGCAGTTACTGATAATAGTATAAGGATAATGTTTCAAAGAAGTTTAAAGTCCGATCTAAAACTATACCAGCAAACCCTTACCGACTGAATAGGTACTAACTTGAATAAAAACACCAGAAAGTTCTCACTTTCCTCCATTTCTTTCTACATTACACAGGCATGTAAGCAGTAGATTTTAGAGAGTTTTCTTTAATATAACATGTAATCAATGAGACAATCACATTTTTAGGGTTTAACAAAATGCAGCGCACAGAGAATGCAAAATAGTCTCCTGTTCTCATCAGAAAGCATTTCGTACCAACAATAGTATTAAAGCAATAGAAAACTGACATTTTAAATGTTTTTCACCTTGTGCTAGTCGGTGCATCCTTCTGATGCCGCCCTGAGAAACTGCCCTGTGCCCCTTATCTAATAAAAAAAGAGAAAACCTTCACTGTGGATTTCTGTTGATAATCCCGAAGACGTTTCTTCAGCTTGTTTAGAGTCCGGTTATGATAAATTCAGCTGATTGTGCGTAATTTGGAAGCACACCATCACACACTACACAAAGTATCAGTTGACTGTAAATAACAGAACAGAAAAAGGTAAACCCGTGGTTTGTAGATTCTGACGAATATTAATTTATGGCTTGAGGGAAGCAACAGATGAATGCTGAAAAATAAAAAAAACAATATGTTAATTTTTCTATATGTTGGTCTATGCTGGGCATATAAAAGAGGGAACTTCATCTGCTGAGAATAATAAAGAACTCCTAGCAGAGCCAATACATTTACTTTTTAATTTACGTTTTATTAAACTTTAGTGCTTCAGCTTGGAGCCTGATGAAGAGGATTCTGACATGGAAAAGTAATTTTTTGAACATCTATCCATCTCACAAATCAATAACAGGTACGATTCATATTAATATTAGATGAACAAATGCATAACACATTGACAAACCCGGACCAAATTACAGTGTCACACTTCCGATGAGTTTTAGGAATAAACTTAATAACAAATTTGTAGAACAAATGAAACCTTAAAAAAGTTGAATAAACGCCACGTCCTTGCTGCTCTGTGTGTCTGGAACCGTTCTCACAATGACATTTTTTCTCTAAGTGAAAACAGAACGACGCACCAAAGCTTCTACTATGGAAACAATTTTCTCGAGCATTCACGTAGGGGTCACCGGATCGCCGTGTTCGGGAACACTCGGAGGTCGAAACAATACACCCGGCCCTGGAACAATAAAGCCGGTGGCCTCGGGCGCCCCACACAAACTTTCACCGCTCCGCTCCACACCTTCCCTCGCCCCAAGGTTGAAACTGTAAACCTAATCACAAGGTCTCCGTGGATTCAACGCTTCTGCATTCAAGCAGCCTAATTTCTCCACACCGTTCTACCTCGGGGGTGTTTGTGGGGATGTTTGTATACAAGCAGATTCTCTCTTTCCTTCTGTCTCTGCATGTGCTGTGGCTGTGGCTGTGTTTTTTGCCTTTTGTTGTTTTTTTTCCCCCAATCTCCCACTCTTTTGTGAAGATTTGTGCAGGAGCCACAAAGTAAACTGCTAAAGCGAGTGTTAAAATAATGAACGTGCCTCTTCTTTTGATGAGAGCAGCCGCAGGATGCAGCAGAAACGAGGATGGAATATATTCAAATGTAAAAATGATTACTCTTTGGTCATTCTCACCCATTATGATTCAATGAGAGAAAAAAAAAGAAATATTGCGAATGAGTGGATCACATAATAGGCTGTAAAGTTTGAATTTGATCAGGGTAATAACGATAATAAGTCAGAAAAATTTATCTTAATGCAGCTCATTTTTCAAAGCCCTTCCACAGTGACCTAAAAATAAAAGGCCTTTTCATGCTTTTTGTGTTATGAGGCTACCAACAGTTTTTGCCTAAGTAATTTAGTTTGACGTCCTTCTTTTTGTCTTCGCTCTGGGTGATTTTTTTTTGTTTTTTTTCCATTTTACAAGCCACTGACTCAAGTTTCTGACCTGATATTTCTTGTAATATATTGAAATTATGAAAAGGAATTTCGAAATGGTGTAAAAGTTAAAAAACGGAAATAAGTCTTGGATAATGTCAAAACTTTAATATAGACAAGTTAAACCTGCACAAATATGAATTGGAAGTTTTTAAATAATGAAATATTATTGAGTCCTTTTATGTCAACCACTCAAATTTGCAAAATTAATTTAATTGAGCACAAATGATCTGTTTATGGTCATCGTTCATTGATCTAGAGCCAGACTTTGACTCAGTCTCTCTGAAACGCTGTAATTTGTTGAATTTCAGTCTCTCAGCGGCGTAACAGCTGGTGAGTTTTGGCTCATTGTTCTGCATCATTGATACTCTCCTTCAGTATTGTCCAGTAGAGAGCAGAATCCATTGTTCGATGCATTAAGGGCAGCTGACCAGATCGCCCCAGGTCAACAAACTGCTATCACTGAATTAGATGTTGTTCCGGACACGTTTGTCGTCACTGTGCTCTTGGAATAGTTTTGGTCGGCCGCTCTTTGTGAAGCTCTCCAAAGGTTTCTCCATTTGGTTCATTAAAATCCTGGAAAACGTTTTGTTGCACTTTCAACACCGATAGGCGTGTTGCTTTTTGAGATCTTTCTGCCTATTTTATGTTGCGGGACAGGTTCTCCTGATCTATATATGTAGTTCTATAAAATAAGCTGTAATCAGGACTGGGTATTTTTTTTTTGTCATGTATAATTTAACAAAAAAAAAAAACTTTAACAGGAAGTATTTTTTTTAATATAAATTACTTTATTTCCACTGTAATTAAAAATTAGAACTGCATTTAGTTTTAGTCCCAACATTTTTATACTGCAATAAGAGTTTTTCTTTCTGCAGTAAGAATAGCTCCTCCATGTCTATGCCAAAGTAAAACAATATGTCGCGATCCCAGAGTGTTTTAATTTGGAGTTTCATTTGCATTTGTGCTTTGATCACTTCATTGTTATTTATGCTTGAGTTCCTTTTTCTTGTTTAACGAGTCTTGCCACACTTAGTTTTATTAGTATTGCTTTAAAAGTCTTGCCATATGTAATCATTCCTTTGTATTTAGTTTGCTCTTTTATTTTTGTTCTTTGTTGTCTTAAATTATTTCTCAGGCTTTTTTGTCCCTTTTTGTTCGAGAACCTTTGATTCAGCTTCTCCGTCCCAGATCCATCCATTCATCCGACCATCGGCACCAATCATTGGGTGAAAGGAGAGGTACCCTGAGAGTAAACATATCTATGTATATTTCTAGCATCGTAGAGATCCTACATGCCCGGTGCATTCATGGTCCCACTGTGCGGAAAGACCCCAATACAGGATTTGACCTCAGGACTTTGTTGCTGCAACAGTCCTACCAACCAACTAACAGTACAGCTCGCCGCACCATGTATCAAAGTCTAATTTTTAAAAAAAAGGCTTGATTGTTTCTGAAAAATAGATTTCCCATTACGGCAAAACTGGCTTTCGATTAAATGAACAAGAAATTGCGTGAACTTGAAGACAGCAAGAGAAATAGTGCTGCAAAGTACTGACATTTCCTTAAATCAATTTGTAATGCAGTGCATTAAAAAACAAAATTAGTATAATTCTTCAAAGACTGAAGTAAAACATTATTCAAGGCGACGGGGGTTTGTAAAAATCACTTTCCAGCCAATGAACCTCATCCAGGTTTGCAGTGCGATCTAAAAACAAGCGGAGAGGAAAAACTGGGCATGAAGATCAATGTTACAGGTGTCACTGAATGATGTAACTGGCAGTCATCATCATTGGGGATGAAAGGAAACATTACAGCAGAACGCGGGTAGCATTATAGGAATAAAAAGCTGAGAGTAAGAAAGATGTACAACAAGGGATATGACAGATAAAAGCAGTTCTCACCACATCAACGGCATAAATCAATAAGGACTTCCTTTCCTTTTTTTTTCCAACGTAATCTGAATTATCGCATATCTGGGCCATGTTATGCTGCCGTCATACACCGTGGCAGCCTGGAGACTTGGGATCATCTTCTGAGGAGTTTATTATTCTGGTTCCACACACTCTTTGCTCCGTTGCTTTGTCTTTTCATCTGCGAGCCGGCGTGCTTGAAGGACTGCTGTTTACTGTCAGATGCTGTGTGAGTTCGTCAGACTCTGCAGAGGGATCAATTAATCATGTGCATTGTTGTTATGTGCTACATAAGAGTCGGTCTTATGTAATCTCTTCCTCTTCCTCTTTGTTCGTCGCTCGCTGCCGAGGTCTGCTCAGACGCTCTGCTTACGCTGAACCTTCGGTGGCATTTGAATCAGATTTCTCGCAAGGAAAAGTTATTAAGTAAAAGGTGCTAAATTTGAATCAAGTCCAATGTAAGCACAGCCTCTATAGGAACTCTAAACTTTTCTTTGGCAAATATTTACATTTCGCAATAAATATACTTCATTCTGCTTTGTATATATTTACATAAAAATGTGTTTTTATCCCGGCAGCCCGCATTGAAATCCATATTCGTCTGGGAAGCAATACATAAATATACCAGAATGAGCAGTGTGTGTTTGTGTCTGTGTAGTAGGTTCAGTGAGTCAGCAGGGGTCCCATGAGGCTGATTAGTGGACCCTACCAAATGTCATTAGAACATAATGAAAAAGAAGTCCTGCTACTAATGCATAATAAAGCAAATAGGCCGTTACATTACCACAGTATGCGGACTACGCCTGTTGGCACGTCGGCACTTCGCTGGTCAGAGAACATACGCGGCTCTTCATCAAATGTTGGGGGGGGAATAGATGACTGGAGCAGACGCAGAGTGGACAGTTTGCCAACATGAAGGGAGAAAGAAAGGAAACACTGCGGGTGTTGAAGATAGGTGCAGACAGACCCCTGTGGTTGTACTTATATTACTGTGTGTGTGACCGGAATAGGAACGTGCATGTTCCAGCTTCTCCGGCTCAATCCTCGTTTGTGCGTTGTTAGCAGTGATTAAAACTTTGATTTATCCCTCTGTAAATTACACGACCATAACCGAAACAACACATAAGTAGAAAATAGAGCAAGTACCATCGCCTCCGTCGATCATAACGGACAAGAGTCATAAACTCGACTCCAACGTCTCTCGCTGTTTGGCTAGGATGTAGATTTAAAGAGGAGCGGCAAAAGCAAACAAGGTGGATTAGCAGTGTTGCCAACAACTGATGGTGTCATCCGAAACATGTTACTGTGAACTATCGTCTCTGCTGTCCTGACATTGAGCTAGATAGTTGTATATGTTTTACCCGAGTTGATGAAATAAATGAGATAATACAAATGTTACTCCAATCACACCTTTTGGGTGATTAAAGTGACATGATTTGAATGAATTAGTCAAAAATTATTCATAACCCTGACAGATTTAGATTTGAAATTTACTTTTATTCAACCAATAAGTTTGTTTCTCATAGAAAATGAGATGAGTTATCTATAAATATATAAGAAACACAATGTGACTGAAATAATTTAGATCTTTCTCAATAAGAATAAGTCTTTATTGACAATGCAACTACCTAGCTCTTTTTATAATTACTAACCGGCTTTTTGCATATTTCCACTGGTATTATGCAGCTCCAACCACAGATTCTCAATCAGATTCAACTCAGGAGTCTGGCTCCGCTGCTACAAAATCTGAACATTATCTCCAGTTCAAAGAAACAGGCAGGACCGTCGGACAGTCAGGTTGCAGGTCCATCACAAGGGCAATTTATAGAAACCTAAAATGCGTATTTTAGTCAATAGGATGAAGAATCCTCACATTCAGAGCGAGAACATTGAAAGAACATTCAGGCCTTTACTGGTTCTCCCAATGCGCAATATCACGCTGCAAGGCCGCTATGTTATGCTAGCAGTTGCGTCGACAAGCTTTTAATGACAGGATTAAAAACCGTCTTCTTTTTACCTACGAATGTGGGTATTTTTTACTGTTTATCTACAGTTTATTCTCATATCAGTGGCAAAAAGCAAAAAGGAGTGCTTCCATTCAGTTCAGCCATTGATGCAGTGATCACAGTGAGCGAGAAGTAATATCTGTCAGCCTTGGCATCGCTTAACTACTGCAGCCTTGACTTCGCTACCGACTTTGTTAGATTTATTACGCTCTGCTTCGTAATAAGCACTTGTGTCTTCTGTGTGATAGTGTGTGTGTGTGTGTATCTTGCTGTATGTTCTTAGGTGCTCTGTGAAGTGCAGCGACTAGTTGCCCATTATGCCAGCTGTTAAATGTAAGAAGCGTGCAGTAAAAAAAAAGAAAAAAGCAGTGGTTCTGCAACACTAAACAGCTGCCTGTCTTTCTTCTCTTTGACAGGGACCCACAGTGAAGGGCAAACGGAGAAGCGTGCGTAATCCACTCTCCCTCTCCCCGTCTGTTTCTGTCACAGCATCATCTCTTCCTCTTTGAGTCTCGCACTGATTGAATATTTACTCTCATTTAACGCTACTGTCCAAAAGACGACAGGCGGCAGATTCACATACTGCCAAGCGCACGTATCTGCACACACAGCCTGGTCTACCCATTTAATTAGGCGCTCTATGAATAATTCAGTTTGAGCCTCTGGGCTGAAGATAATTATAACGATCAGGATAATAATGTTTATTTTGCTTTTTATTGTATTAAGACATCAATATCTCCGCAGTGCAGCGCGGACAGTTTGCGACTGCTCTCCCACCGCCTGAAGCAGCAGCACGAAAATCCGAGAGCAAACTTTGTGTGTGTTCGACGCTGACTTTAAGAGTTGTTAATCTTCTTCTTTTTTTTTTTTTTTAAAAAAGAAAGAATTAACCAAAAAAAAAAAAGGGTGGGGAAATGGAAAACGGAAAGAAAAAGCCAACTGAATTTTACCATTTTTTTCACAAATATAAATTTAAATTGTGTGTCACGAGTTTGATTATCTTCTCCAGCATCACAACACTATTTTCCATCCATGGAGCAAAGCTTTCTCCATCACATCATAAAGAGTCTCAATGGGCTCCCGGCTCTTTGGTGTGAAAACGATGCCTCGTGCTCCTTGAATCTCTCGTTCACTATACGAGACCAATGAACCTGGTCATTCAGCGTATTCAGGAAGTCAGCTGACCTCATAATGTTGCTGAATCTGACCATGACCATTTGCAGAGACCCCAGATCATAGCGTTGCCCCCTCAATCCTGTACTGTCGTCACCTGATCGGCCTCTCTTCCGGACGCATCCATCGCTCTGGAAGAGTTTAAATCTGGACTCGGATAATTATAGAAGACAACCTGTTAGAGGTTGCAAAGGATTTGAGTCTGAAGAAGAGCTTCACCATTCAGCAGAACAGCAACCCCAATCATACCACTAGAGCTACAATCACATGGTTTAAAGAATTTCTGTGTTAGAATGGTTTAAATCTAATTGTAAATCTGTGGAAATACTTGAAAATTCATGTTCACAGATTATTTCTTACCAACTTTCATGAGCTTATTTTTTTTTTAATAAGAATGGATAAAAAAACAAAAAAACAGGTGTCGCTCAAAAGACTTGCACACGTAATTGCAGCAGGCGTTTCTACGTACTCAGTGGCTCAGAACATAAATTAGCCTCACATCATTGATTTTTACTTGTACATACGAAGGCGATCCATGTATTATTTTCTTTCGACTTCAAAGTTATAACCTCCTTTGTGTTTGGTCTACGTAAAATCCCAATAAAATACATAAAGTCTGTGGTTGTTGTATGATAGTTATGGGACATAACGCACTTCTTCTAAAAACCTAGCTACACAGGCCAAAGACTGTAATTATCTCAAACCAATGACACTAAAATGATCACTGTTCTCACTCTCGGTGGAAAAACAGGAACCTCTGATCTTCGATTCAGAGGATCAATAATATAATGTAATTACAGTTTAGCTCACTGGGCACAGCAGCTGGTCGTCATCCTATGTGCCTCCTGTAAAAAATTCTGATTAGTCAATGATTGTCTATTCCTTTCCGGGCATATGGAATCAGCAGCCTATTCGCCACCACTGTATAGTCATTGATTAACCCGGGCAACAGATGGGGGAGCAGTGATTGGGCCGTATTGTAAGGCCTGCACTTTGCCATCTTGCAGCACACTGGGTAGTCTTTTCTAAATGGGTGCAATTTGCTATTCTATCTGGAGATTATTGCAAATCTCTATTTTTTGTTTTTATTCTTTAGCTGAGAGGTTTGGAGAAATAAAATGAAACTGAACCATTACTTTGAATTTACTAGAGCTGTCTTTTAGCAGATGTAGTGGCTCATTTATCCATCCATTAGTAATTAGGGACTGACTCTTTTGAAAGTAGAAATTGTCTGGAGAATGTCATGACCCCCAGAGTCCATAATTCCCTCCCTCGGTTTTTTTCCCCCCTCTGGCTCTTTCTGACTCTTTGTTTTGCTCTTTTACTCCCAATCCAGCCGTTCTTCTGTACATACACCCTGAACGAACTGCCGTGCATTATCGTAATTAGCAACATTTAGAGACTTGGTTAATTTTCAGAACTTGCATAAATCTAGTTCACCTCTGGAAAAAAAAATGGATTGTTTCTCTTAAGTTGCTGCAAACTCTATGATGGGTGGATGAAGGGATGGATCAACTGGTCAATGGGATGATGGATCTCAAGGTCGATGGATGGGTGAATAGATGGATCTGACAGATGGACGCATACAGACGAACTAATATTGAAAACAAATTTAAAATAAACATCTCTACTTGCCTAAAAATGATTAGTGTATAATTTATTCCCTTCATCGTCCCCTGAGCTCCAGGGCATCTGTCCAGACTCCCAGCCTCTTTGAGGGGCCGTGCCCACTGACCAACACTCCCTCTGGGCTTCAGTGGCAGAGAAAAGTCCATCTGTGGATCTGGACCTGCAGAAGTGAACTCCAGCAGTCTCTTTGCGGCTGATGGATCGCTCCAGACATAGTGAGGGATTCTTAGGAGACGTGCATGCATGCACACACACACACACAAAGAGGCAAACTGAACAACAGATTGACAGATTGTGTGTGTGCGTCTGCCTGTGAAACTTGAGAAACTTTCAAGTGCCTCATGTGTCCCCTCAGTGTCCTCCTCATTTGATTAGTTGCCTTAAGGGGACTCTGTAGATCAATAGCTGACGTTGGGAGCTCCCCCAACCGTTCAGCTCTCCACACACCAAGAAAAAAAAAACCTCCAGCATGCTCCAAGCTCTGCTGCAGTTCATTTAGACCAAGCTGTCAATCATCACACCACAGACAGCTCCAGCCTGGACTAACGTCTCCGAGATGCAGAAGGTGGGTGGGGAGGGGGGATTTAAGCTTTTGAGTTATTTTTGTGAGGATGAGGTATTGCTTGTCTGCCCGGTCCATCTGTGAAGCGTACGAGGATCAATTAGTTCATGTTCCCCATTATCCCTGCCAATAACTCCAATATGGGCTGCTGTATCACCATCAATAACCCCTAAATCAGACTTTTTGGCACTGACCACAAGGAAACAAGCATATTTAACTTGTAGGTCAATCATCGCAAATACTCTCATGCTGGACAATGTCACTACTCGTACAACCATAAACCCCGTTCTGCTGAATATTAGGTTAACCGCCGTGCTGAAGGGCATGCTGACATTAGCGAGGAAGGGAAGCATTTTATCATCCAAATTTTCCCATGTGGTCCAGTAATTGGAGCGGCTGGAACAAAAGAACCATTAGTGCAACCACCTGCAGCTTTATAATGTGCAGAAAGGACAAGCTTTTTATGCAGTGCATGTTTAAATAAATACAGCGATGGCTGGTGCTGTAACAGCCTCACAAGTTATGTGGGGTTAAAAGTTACTCTAACAAAATAAAGTGATAACAGCTATTCAAAACTACGTTTGTGATATAGGTGTGCAAAAGTTTTGAGTCATCTCTTGTTTCTTCCATTTAAAGTAATCTCATTTTTTTTTTTTTTGGTTTTAATAAAACCCTAAGCAACATATTGCCTTAAAAAAATCTCTGGTGTGCTCTTTGTGTTTTTCTTTCAGGAACAGAAAGTTTTAAGGCTCTCATCCCATCCAAAGCGTTCGTCTGAAATCGGCTCCGATTGATGTGGTAACGTGGCATCGCAGTAAAGTTTCGACCTCCCTTTCTCCACATCAGGCCCGGGTCACAAAAAGCTCTGTACAAAGTGTTGTGCGGTTGGATCCGAAGTTTGCTGCATTACTTGAACAGAAAGTCATTGTGCGCATTGTCCACATGGTATGTGCAACCACATGATTGCACATCATCTGTTTGGCTTCGGTTTAAAGTGTGGGAGAGCCTATAAAGGACAGAACAAGTCATGTTTGCAGTTTGCCATTAGCCTAAAAAGGACATAGCAAACATGTGGAAGAAGTTGCTTTGGGTGGGCAAGACCAACAATTTATTTTTTCGGCTGAGTACAATTTTTTTTCCATCCAGCTATTGGGAGTCTGGTTCCGATCTCCAGCTATCATTGAACGAGAGATGGGTTCCACCCTGGACAGGTTGCCAGTCCATCACAGGGCAACACAGAGACACACAGGAGAAACAACCACACACACACACACACACACACACACACACCTAAGAACAACTTGAGGAACCCAGTTAACTCAACAGTCAGGTTCTGGATTGCGGAAGGAAGAGACGACGTTCAACAGGGCAACAGTAAACACACACCCAGAGTTGCAATGGAAAGGATTTGATCAAAGCACATTTTTCAGTTTAAATGGTCCAAGTAAAGCCCAATCAAATCCAAATCAGGTTCCATTCAGAAAGTGATGTTCACTCTTTTTCAGATGTTTTTCTAATTATAGGTCTAACTCAGCTTGAGCTTTCGTTCAAAGATGGATGGACTAAACAGGTGATGGTTAGATGTACAAAGCTGGTATAGACACACCACAGGAGTCCTGCAGCTGGAATTGCAATGAAAAATGGTTGACCCCCATGAACTGCAGATGCATACCTCATATTTTAGCATTTTCATCTTTAAAAAAAAATGTCATCGTAAATCTACTTGCACTTTACGTTGGTCTGTCACATGAAATAATCAAAGTCTGCAGAGGAAAAACACGTTTGACCAAATCTAATGGAAGGGCTTTAGAAATAACTATTAAGAAATCTAGAAACTAGCACAGTGGCTCTGTCACGTCCACAGCCTCTAAAAGCCGAGTGAAAGATGGCGGTTCTTCAAATCAGAAGCTGACCTCGCGCTGGAGTGTGTCACAGAGGGGTCAGTCATTCCTAACAGCCATTTCCACTCCCTGCCTCGTCTACTTGTATGAGCCAAATAGAAACAGAGTGTTCGACAAACAGCCTGTCCACCCACCAGCAGATTTTGTTTTCGCCGACAACCTTGTAGACACCTCGACAGCTGCAGTGACCCCCCCCCCGACACACACACACTCCACTTTACACCAGTAACACGTGCCTAAACCAGCATTGTCACCTTCCCTTGGGGCTCTCAGGGACACAGCCCGCCGCCCACGCCGCTGTCACTCTCCCATAGCTCCGCCCATCAGCTCTTCCCTCCCACGCACACAGAAACACAATCATCGCCCGCCTACTCGTGCCAGTTAACCTGCTAATAAGGCTGCCGGGGGTTAAATCAGGTTCTGCTCTCTTGCTCCCCGCTCTCTTTCAGGAAACGAAAAAGGACCAGTCGGTTCATGTGTTGGGTTCTGCTGCCCACGCAGACAGCCTGATGGACTGCTCCACCTAAGAGACTGACTGACTGCGTTACAGATCAGATGATTGACTGGATGAACATGTCGCCTGCTGGGACTGCGTGGGAGCGTGGGATCTTTAAGTGAAATGTGATTACAGGCTGTGAAGGAACGGACGGTGTTACAGGCGTGAAAGACTTGGCCGGAGAATGCAAAAACAAAAATATTTGAATGTGTTTATAGGTCTCTCTATTGTACGGAACACTGTGATGAATTTAGACACCTATTCATGTGTTCCTGAGATTCCTGCAACAGGAAAACAATCTGGCAGCAGTCAACGCAAAATGCCCTGTTATGTATATTAACAGTATATGTGTAATTAAAAAAAAAATCTATCAGTTTGTAACTGTTAATTGCAAAATGCTGATTTTTTTTACTCGTTAGTTTAGTTGTGAAAATTTCAAATCACTGAAAATAACTGAATCTTATGAGCAATTAAACCCCGTATTTCTAATTCAGTTTGTTTATATAGTTCATATTTAATTTTGTTGAATTCTGCAATATTTAGCGTAAAATCATCTTAGCACTGCCCTCTGTGGGCTGTAAGGTGGCTACAGCAGTCAAATGTTCCTACTGGTGACAACAAATACAGCCTGGTTGACGTCTACACCACAGTCGTGCGTTTGGGTATAAAAGCATATCACTCAGTCACACGACCACAAGGCGAGTCAGGAGCTGGGACAGCGAGATCGATGATCGATGGCGTTTCTCAGCTTTCAATGTACGATTCGCCTGCAATGTGGACACAGAGTGCAATGGATCTCCTTATTGCTCGAATGTGTGAGGCTGACTGCAGTGATTAGGAAGCAGGAGGGGCTCTCACTCAGTATAGTTACTGCAAAGTGATTGGTGTTTCGAAAAAAGTCACTAAATTTGTGGCTATTTTTATTTATTTTCTTTTTTGAGAAAAGTTGCTAGAGGGGTCTGTAAAGTCACCAAACATAGCAGCAAACAGTGATTTTCTGATCCTGACTTCAGCCCATTTAACTCCTTCCAATCATCCCCACACACTCAGTGTTTCTTGGCTCCGCCCACTTTGGTGGAACGTTTCAAGAAATTGCCTGGGGGCGGGGTTATGCTCTCACTTTGATGTTTTAAGATATTCCTGCCCCTACACCAGGCCAGATGTAACTTCTATGAAGAGAAAGAAACAGAGAGAGCATAAAGTTAATTGCACCGACAACTGAAGATAAGGCATAACCGGAGAGTAGTAGGAGAAAGTAACAAATTGAGGACAATTTGAGGATCACTGTTTTAAAGTATAGTAAGCAGATTTTCAGGGTTTCTGTTTATCTTTACATTTTCTTTGGACTCTGACTGCTTTCTCGCTCATTTTCAGGGCAGTTGTTTGTTAAACTATTCATCTCCGCTCTGTAAAACCTCATAGACTCAAACAGAACGAGACAGCATTGCGCTAAAGTTGCTGAAAAACTTAAGGATGTTGCAGCTTTCAGGTCTTCGATGGATTGTCCCCCTATTTGCCTAAAGATTTAACTTTCAGACTCTCAGTTCCAATAGTTCTGACTCATTCTTTTGTCTTTTATTTGTTCTCACGTTTCCCCATTTTCTGTGATGCCTTCAAGGGTAGATGCAGGGACTTGATAGACAATAAGCAAGCAAAGCTCCCTAAGTCCTCATAAAAAGCTTCAGAAAACATGACAAGACTGCTTTGAAAAATAACAACAAAGTCTGAAAGCTTGAATTTAAAACCCCAGTAAACTCAACTTTCAATGTTTTCCAAATCCCCAAATGTTGGCAGACTGGTTTCCGTTTCACTCCTCCGCTGTGAGTGGCGTTAGTGAGAGAACTGTCGGCAGAACTGAACAGATCCATGAAGAAGAAGCAGTTAATTTACTTAATATTCCTCACACTAAATACTCCTCACACCTCTTGTTCTCAGACCGCGCTCAGGACTGAAAGTAACAATTAACGCCAAATTGAAGTTTATTGTCTCTGTCACAGACCTGATGGACAGTTATTTCAGTGCCAATTGATATGCATCACCTCCCCTGCCTCTCTGCTACTCATATCAGTCTGTCCGTGATGATCATCTATTGTGAGCGCGGCAGCAACCTGAACACTTCACTGCACAGATGTTTCTCTCAGACTGCATATATTAATAGTTCATAAATAAGCAAATAAATAAATTAAAAAAACTGATGGGAGGAGAAAATGGGAGGAGAGGAGTGGGGGCAGGAAAAAGTTTCTCATCAGAAAAATTTAATTTCTCACTCCGACACCCACGAGAACGGGGGGAGGGAGGCTTGGGCGGCGGGTAATGGATGTGGGTGGGGTTTTAGTTTTACATATGTGTGTGTTTGCAAACGGTAGGGATTCATTTTCAGCTTTCTTTTTTTTAACATTTTTTTAATCATATTCTCCTAAACACCGGCATGTTTGCATATCTGTTGGAGTTCTTTTTCTTTCCCCGAGATCCACATTTGACAAACGTCTGAGCCTTTTATTGAACAGATACATTCCAGAAACATCGACAGTCATTACATGGAGCCCTGATGTTGGTGTCAGTACAATGTTAGTGTGGTTTATTGATGCGTCCATTACTGCCAGTCACTTTGGCCCTAATTACATGTCCTACATTTCACCTCAAAGACCTTAACAGCAGGTCAAGTGGAACAGCCAACAAGGTAACATTTAAAGTAAAGGAAACTGTATTTTTTGGTGATTTACTGTTATTTCAACCTGCAGGAACGCTTCATTAACTGAGTCAATTCACATTTGAGCCGCAAATTTGAGTACAAGGTTGTTACTTTAGCACTTACATTGACAATGATTCAGTTTCGCTTAAAAAAATTATTGTTCTTTTTTACAATCCAGCATCAGAAAAATTGAACCCTTTTTCTTTGAATAAGTATTTTTGGTCCATATTCTGATGCAAATATCTTAGTGCACTTCAAATAAGACAAAACTAACTTACAATCAACTTTCCAAGAAACCACGGAAGCTTGTTTTAAGGTAACAATTCCTAAATATTGATGAAAAAGTACTAGTTTATTGGCAGATTATTTCACTTACAGCAAAACATTTTTCCAATTATTATAATTGAATTACTGTGCCAGTGGAACAAGTACTTTTTAAATTAATATTAAAGGAATTATTTACCTAAAACTAGCTCTGACGTCTTACTTAACAGATACCTGTAAGTTAGCTTTGTCTTATTTCAAGTGTGCTGAGATATTTACACTAGAAACTAGATCACAGATACATGGTAAGATTTTGTGTTTTTGCACTGCTAAAAAATCCAACATTTTTGTTTCCTACAAAAATAAGGTTGCACTAATTTATACAATGAAAAATGTAATAAAATATATGTGGCTGTACTTTATCTTCAGAGTTGATCAGAATGTCTAGAAACAGGATCAGAATCTTTTTTAATTTTTTAACAACAATTAGAAATACTACAACGTACATACTCTATATGTACGTTGCTTGCCAGTTAATTGAGCCGTTAGTCAACACATTTCTCTCCAAAATGGGCTCAGTTTTGGTCAGAATGAGGCAGTACAAGAGCCACGTTTTTATTATTTTTTATTTTTTTATTAAATCTTAAGGTTTTGATTACACTGGCGAGTTTTTGCTTATTGGTCATGTTTAATCAAATGTCAACTGAGTTGTATGGAATAGCATGGGGATAAAATGAACCAACTCAGATTATATATAACTGGACAGAAAGTAACCTATCTGAGATGCTTATTTATAATAAATTGCATTGGCGCACTGTACATAATTAAAATCAATTCAACTAGACTAAATACTTTCTTTTAGCTCTGATGTCAAAGCAGGTTGGTTAATGTGTCAAAGTGTGGCTTGGGGAACATTTGCAGCCCTCCAAATGTTCTTGTGCAGCCCTAGGATGCACATCAGTGTAATGGATACTTGTTTTTTTTTTATGTCTTTCAGGACAACATTATATTTGATTTAAAACAACATTTTTGGCCTGCAAGTTCTTTCACCCTGATGATGATTTGGCCCTTATTACAGAAGATTTGAACAACACTGAGTGAGATGAAAGACGACATTCCATCATTTGCACTATGCCCCTTCAACTTTCAATGTGTGAGACAGAAACAGAGGTGGTTTTGACCATCTAGTTTCCGATCAACATTGCTAAAAACAGTGTGGGCAGCATGGGAAAGAAAAATAAAGCAAACATTCTCTTTAAGACAGTCGACGCGGGCTGTATAGAAATGTAAACACATTTGCTCAGTTCAAGGCTTGTGACCTGCTGAGCCAAGAGCGGAAACACGTCTTCTCCGTGACAGCGGCGATGGTTCCGTGTCGAGCCTGAAACGAACACCCAGCAAGGATCAAACGAGGGCCGACTTTTCGTTTAATGACTAAACCTTAAAACCGTCCACCTCACTTAGTTTGTAATGTCCAAAACTGTTACTGACTATAAAGCTGTAACAGCTTAATCAGGCCTTGTGTTGACTGCATAAAAACAGAGAAAATGAAGGCAAATTTCTGCTCTCCGTCTAAGCCTTTTCTATATTTTATCTTCCAGATACAGAAGCATATTTGGTAAGAACTGCAACGTCCAACGTTTTTTCTGCTGAACCCCCCTGAGGTCATGTTCGACAGATTGTTTCCTGAACCTCAGTACAAAACTCCGGCTCACTGGTTCATCACGTGTTCCTTCCTGGTACCGACACACACAGGCTCTTTACTGCCTGAATAGCTTTAGACAAAAAGTTAAATAGCTTTAGAATCTGCAGCCAAATAAGAAGTTGATCTACAGTTTTACATTTGTGTGCAGAACAAATGAAAAAAAAAACCGAATCTCTTAAGAGAATTGAAGGGAAAATATTGTCAAATTTTAGAGGGATAAAATATTAAAAATATAAAGCAGGAACAAATTGTACTCTACCTTTCTGTAGTTTTCCATAGCAGATAAATCACTTCAAAAGCACTTGATGGCAACAACAAAAAAAAAGCACTTGATGCCACTTCTTAAAAGTAGGAAATGAGGACAATATAAGGACGATGCCGAGGATCTGATTAAGTCTTGGTGCAAATAGGACTGTTTAATTGTTAATAAAATACTTTTTCTAGCTGAAATATGTCAAATCCTTTGTTATCTTGAGCTGTTTTTAGTTTTTGTTTCCTCTGCCAGTAGAAAATGTTGGCTGATCTCTGCTGATCGTGTCAACTCTTCAAATGCCCGTCGTACACGTTTAGCCACATTAAATTTTAACTATGTACCAGTACTTTAACTTTGCCTAAATCTGCCACATGTTTCGCTACAATTAAGGCCAAGATACAAGCTGTCGTGAGAAAACTGTCAACAGACTTAATGGCGTATGAAGTGTGACAGACGGTGTCCCCTGAATACCAGTTTGACAAGCAACTTTTGGACAATTAACGACCTTCTGAGTAAAGTCATGGACCGGTTCTGTGGAACGAAGTGAGGCTTGCATAGTCGCTCCATGGCTTGCTGATATAAAGCACAGTATTCTGGTGATACAGATGTTGGCTGGAATGTGATAACACATGTCTGCGTGCACATCAGAGTAACAAGGCTGGTCAGAGCTGGAGCAGGAGAAACATTTCTTCTGAGTCCTGCCAAACTTTCCAAGTTTTGAGTTGACGTTTTTATTGAAAGCTATCCTTTACCGCTGTGGTGAATTGCAAACAGGCTCCGCTCACAAAAGAACCCTCTTAAATCCTTGGGTCTGGTTCCTGTTTTTAAGGCCTTAGGTCGCTGCTCTCATGTCTCAATATTTCTCATGTCTTTTTCTGAACAAATTGCCATATAAACCTTCACATTATGAACTGAAAGATGTGGATTTTGTGACTAATAATGTTGTCTTGGGTGAACACTGTGTTACGCCATAGTTTGATATTAAAAATGTAACATTTCCAACCTT
The DNA here is from genome assembly GCF_000485575.1 of Poecilia formosa. NCBI lineage: Eukaryota > Metazoa > Chordata > Actinopteri > Cyprinodontiformes > Poeciliidae > Poecilia > Poecilia formosa. The sequence continues at coordinate 84,901 of NW_006800102.1, forward strand.
GCCCAACTTTTGAGTTGTTTTTTTTTAGCTGCCTTCTATGTAGCTTTCTTTTGATATTTCTTTCATTTATTCTATTCATATTCAGTAAATGTGAATAAAACTATTGTCAGTTACAAGACTAAACAAAAATGAAAGGTACAACTTGCTAAAAAAAATTATACACTGTTTAAATATCAATCCAGCGTTACTGTTTATTTTGATGACTTTGTCATTTTTAATTTTTATCAATTTTAAGTTTATAATAACTTAAAACTGAAACACCTGGTGGTTTGTGTCACTATATAATTGTGCCATTGATGGTTTAGTTGTATAAAATGTAAATGAGAATAACTCTCAAAATTACAGTTCCCATAAAACATAATTATTTGAATACTCATAGTTGCGAATTTACCATATGATCTAAAAAGGATTAATATTCTTTCTGACTTATGATTGGTTTGTTGAAATGACCTGCTGTATTAGCTCCTGCCATATAACAAATAAATCAGTAATCAGTTTCATGCAGTTTAAGCTCTGAGTCATTTTTGGCACAGTTTGCATTAGCCACCTGCCAAAGCAAGACAGATAGCATAAAGCATAGAGCCAATAATTGGGCGTGATTGCTGAAAGAATGAGCGGTCAATGAATTTTATACTATCTCTGGGTTTTTGAGCCAATAATCATCATGCATTTATGAGCACACATTAATCTAAGTTTTAAGATGATTTGTTGTGTCAACACAACTGGAATAGACTCATACTACTATTATACAAATATTCTGGAGTTCATAGTCCATAGTCAGACAGATGGAAAACATTCATGGAAATTGCAAGTCTCCCCACGGGTCCATGTCCCAGAAATCTTACTCAAATGTTTATAAGGGCTGAGCAATTGCAAAAAACCTCAGAGATCCAACTCAGACTATTTAAGCTAACAGGCTAAAGGGCCAAAACTTTAGCCTGCACAAAACTATCCAGTGGAAAACCCAACAAAGTTGTGGTCAACAAAACACCTAGAACAATAAAATTGAAATTCATGAAACCAAATAAATATCTATTTGACTATAAGGTATAGTGTCATGTTTGGAGGAAACTAAGCAAAAGAAAACCTACCAACCTTTAGGCAAACTTAGAGTACGGTGATCTGGGCTTGCTTTGCAGCCGCAGCTCTTAGGAATCTTGCATCCATTGAGTCGACCTTAAAGACCTCTGTAAACCAAATTATTGTAGCATCAAATGTGAGGTCATCTGTCTGAAAGCTGAATTTTGGCTAAAGTTGGTCATCGACATGCCAATGATCCCAGACACCACAATGAACCTATAATGGAACAGCTTAAAGAGAAGAGTGAAAATTATTCAATGGCCCAGTCAAAGTCCTGATTTCACCTTGACTAAAGTGCTGTGCATAAACACAAACTGTCTGCAAACATCTCTATAAGCAAAGTGGGCAACAAAGGGCTCAAAGTCAAACAGAAACTAAGTTATGATCTCTAAAGATTTGCTTCTACAAATTATGTCTACTTAGTTATTTCTCAGACATTTGAAGAAAATTTATTTTTCCATTTACTTTATTTATTCCTTGAATAAACAGTCAGATCATATGAAAAGAAAATCCGGAGGAAATCATGTTTCTGTCTCTTCGAATGGTACGAGACAGCAAACTTAACTCCACATTTGGAGAAATTTCAACTTATGTAAATCATAATATCCTACAAAAAATCTCATGTACATTACTGAAGTCTGACAAATTGATCTTCTTTCATAGTGGATTCACCACTGAATTTCCTAGACATTGTTTTGCTCCACAAAGTTGATAAAGCTTCAGTGACTCCCTGACGTTTCTCTGAATTTAAATAAAAACTCAAAAATCTCTTAATGATGTAGGCAGACAGATTTAAAATACAAACAACCAACTGGTGAAGAACAGAGCTGGAATTTGATTCATCAATCTGATTTCAAGCTCTTATCTGAGGTCGGGTCAGAGAAGCAGCAGGTCAAAAAGAGAAACCAAGGCAGTTTTCTCCAAGGACACTCTCCAGGACGTCCCAGGGGATCTCAACACATTCCAAGACCAGTAAGGAAAAGCAATCCTGACCCAGGGTTTCCTTCCAGAAAGACGTGCTGAAAACCCCTTGAAGCATCATCATCAGATTTCAAGTTCATCTGGACTATTTTTTTTTTTTTTACTCTCCAGGGCCTAAAGATTCACCACAAATCCCAATGTGGTAGAACTCATCACCAAGGCAAAGCTTAATTCAGCCATTTTTAGCTGGAATAACCAATTTTTTATTTGTTTGGAACCACATATGGACGATTATATCCTGTGGTAAAAGGTGAGAGTTGGGGTGTAGTTGTTGCAGAAAAAGCCTTAATCCCTGTATCCAGCTACGATTCCCCCTACCAAAAATCACTGGTAATATGCCAAGAAAACTAGACTTATCTTAAGCCAAAGTTGAGAATTACTTTTTTTTATTGTGTCTTACAACAAGGGTCTAATTCTTAGGAGCTCATTGTCACTTAAATAATGTGTAGAATGTGTTGAAGGCAATGCAGAAATGACAGGCTGAATGAAAATGAGTCGGCCAAAAAGGCTAATGTTTACTGTAGCTGCTGCTTGAAAACGCTAACTCGACTCTGAAGTTAGCTTCTGAATGAATAAAAGCAGAGAAACAGAACGACACACTACGTCTAAGTGCAGTTTCAGCAGAATGATCTAGAACAAGCTTTAAGTAACTAAGTATTTTAGTTTTTATTATAGAGAGCATTAAATATATTCAAGACAGTGAAAAATTTTATGGAATCATCCTATAGCCAGTTCCCATATTGGGAGTTAAAACCGGAAGCCAACTTCAGCTTCTTATCGCCAGAATGAAAGGACATCGTATGCTGCAAAGAGCTACGGTTAATAACTCAAGTTGTTTACGGTAAGGATCGTTATCTAAACATTTTTCTCAGATTAGAATGGTGTGTTACAAAGACTTAAAAGTTGCTTTACTTACAGTCAGTTTAAACATCCTTTCATTATCTTCCTATTTGTTTTTATCTCGCGTTAGCTGCTGCTAATAGTATTAGCTCTAGCTAATCTGGTAAACAGCCGATTACATTTGTTCGTTTCAGCGGCACGTAAAAACTTTAAGGCAGTTTCCCCAAAAATGCACGTTTTGTGGGCTGCTTTCGTCAGCCTCCACAACCTTGACATATTTTATATGTTTTATTTAAAGGCTCCAGTCCAACATAGCTTACCTGTGTCATGACCCAACATGCATTGCGGAGGTGAAAAAAATGTGAACATCTGTAGGGGAAAAATAAAGATAAAGATATACAATTTTTGAAGTATTTAGGAGTTTTTACATATCCCAAACAATAACGTTTGCGTTAATAGTATGCTTACAACATGTTTTGGCCAACATGTTCAACTATATGTGGATCCCTTTCAAAAATATTTTTATTGGTAAGATTCTAATTTTCTCAGAAACTTGATTTTTGATTTTCATTAGCTGTAAGCCATAATCATCAAACAGAAATAAACACTTGAAATATATCACAGAGAGTCATAATCTAATGTAATATATGAGCCTACTTTTCAAATTGAATTACTGAAATAAATTAATTTTACATGATATTCCAATTTGTTGAGATGCACCTCCACACTAGGCTTATAATAAATGAATAATTAAATGAATTTTTCAGGAAGGCTAACTAGAGAACATTTCCTAAACAGCAGATATTGAAGTGTGAGCGCAAACCAATAAAACCAAGAAATAAAACTGCTCAGACATTATTTCCAGATAGAATTATGTCAGACTCCATCATCTTATTGATGTCTGGAAACATGCTAAACCAGAGAAGCAAGGCAGCAATAAAAAAAACTGTTTATTTATGTCTTTAAGATGAATATGTTTTTTTTTTGCCCAGTTATATTAGCTTCATATCAAAAACCAAACATGCCAAGCCCATTATGCGCCATAACGATTATGTGAGAGGATGAGATCTGGTAAGATGCAATTAAGGCCTGATTTCCCTCGCTAGTCATCAGTGTTTCCAATAAACCAAGGATTGGCCCGCTGGAGATACTTGGCCAGCCATTTGGGCTTAAGGACGACTCCTTTGGGTTGGAGCACGGCCACGCAGCTCAGCAGCTATGTTGGTTTTGTTTGTTTTGATCCACTTCCTTTCCACAGCACGCCGCTTGAAAGACTTTCCCGAGGATTACATATACCATGAAAAGTAGATTACTAGGCTCTCTGGATTTGGACCAAAGGCTGCTGAGAGATGATGAGGTCCTTTAAGACTTCTCTCTGATTCAATTATTTATCCTGGCACCCTGCTTTCAGACCTAAAGTAAGTCTAAATACTTTAGACGTCGCTTTCTCTCCTTTTTTTCATCCAAAACCAAAAGAAACAATGATTGGCAGAGGAGAAACCAGACTAAACACTTTAGATCTGTTGCACAGACAGAATAAAGGAGTTAAATTACCCAATAAACCAAACGAGGATGGGGAAACAAAGTCGTAAAGAGAACTTTTATAGATGTTTTCCAGTCTTGCTCGGTGATGACCTTTCCACAGCACCACCATCTTCAGTGTGTGTTTCCAAACTTTTTTCCGCGTAATTGTTCCGAGTGTCTCCTTTAGCGGGAACAGCCAGCAGGAGACGGTGCAAAGATCCTCCCCGGTAAAAAAAAAAAGTTTTCAATTATTAATGCCGGCCCAGCGCTGGCTGAACTCCAGGCTGGCCGCTGACGGCCACAACATTTCACTCACTCGCTTGCTGCCATGAATTATTCCCGGACTCGCCCTCGCGTACGTGTCTGTGCAACAAACACACAATGTGCAAACATCTGGAAGCCAATCCTGCATCTAATCTACATGTGCATGTGCAGGGAGCCAAAAGGTCATGTGCAGCATTTAGAGCATAGAACTTCATCCAAGACTTTTAAATGTCCACTCCTCCACACTTCCACCGTACTTTGTGTGATCCGACGCACATATGCACACACTTCACCCGGACACACAATGGATTCCCGAGCACATCCAGGCCATTTGCAGTATTTCTCCTATTCAGCGGGCTCTGTCCGGCTGTCAGCAGGCTGTCAGCGTGCTCGGTTGCCAGGCAAACAGCTCCGCCTCCTCCCAATAGTGAAATATGCCTTTAAAATGTCACTCGCTCCCAAAAGAGCAAAAGCAGAGGCAACAAATCGATTCACATTAGTTGTTCAATTGACTTTGGCTCGAACTTGGCTCCTGCTCTCCCTTTGTCTCGCCCCGAAGGTCTCCGTTTTTCTTTCCGTTCCCTTTTTTCCCTCTCCCTCATACAGAGCCCCATTTCCCACTTTAAAAATGGCACTTGGTATGTCATTAGTTTTACTTTGTAAGTCATGAGTCGACGTTATTATGTTCTTATTATAAGATAAATAGTCCTAATTTCGACTTTAACAAAGTCACAATGTCATAATTTTGAGTTTTAAATTCTAATTATGTTCTCCTGAGGCATAATTATGAGTTTCAAAGTCATCATTTTCCCTTATGTAAAATTTATAACTTGGAAAGTCAAAATTCTGAATCTGAGATGTAGATTTATGACTGAAACTAATGAAAAATACCTTGGATCTCATTATTGTCAATTACAATCTTGTTAGTAGGATTTTAGATCTCATATTTAGAATTCTGAAAGTCAAAAGCGTGAATTTGGATGTTTTAGTCATCACCTTGAATCTAATCAATGTAATCTGAAACTCATAATTATGACAATAGAGCTCCTAATTATGTATTCAAATAATCATGAATATGAAATTCTATGGCTTTGAAACTCAATCAGAATTTCAATCCTAATTTTGACAATAAGTCAAAATTAGGATTGGATCTCATAAATAAGAAATTATAAATGTAAGGATGAGTTTGACTTCAGATCTCATAATTATAACATTTAATCTTAATTTCTACTTTCAAAATTAAAATGGTGATTTTAAAATTTAGATGAATGAGATTTAAAGTCATACGTGAGATTCAGATTGATTAAGCCAGCAGGTTAAAGTTCAGCTCTTCCAGATGAATAACTATGAGAAAATCATGTTTTTCTTGCAGAAACACATTTGATACGTCTCAAAATGATGACTTTGGAAGTCTATTCATGAAAAGTGAATAGAATCATGGCTTTAAAACTCATATTCATGTTTTTGAAAATAATTAATATTCTGAAGTAATTTCTTCTCGGTTTATTTCTCAACAACTGTCTTGAGGTACTCGAGCATTAAATGTACAGTTAGATTTATGTAGACATGCCAACCATACAGGCTCGTTCAAAACCAACTGACAACATTGAAACCAATAAAAATTGCAGTTAATAATTAAACTCAACCCCCAGGGGACTTCTGTGTGAACATTCCCAAAGCGGCACCGCATATCCATAGGATTGATTTCAAAATATATCCAGCAATTGCAACTGACAGTATTGTCAAAAGATCATAACAAGACGATGGAAGCTAATAAAAAGAAATCAAAAGAAGCTAATTAAAAGCAATGGCCTTTTGTGGAGCATTGACTGCATCTTCTGTGGAGAAGTCTGTAGTCAGAGCTATGAGTGGTGGGCTTGTGATGTGATGCGCTCCAGAGACGCAGATTTCTTCATAAGTTCATCACCATCATTTTCAGCCGTTGTTTACGTCCTGATTTACCGCGTCTGTCTGGCTTTTTCTGGTCCAGATTTATGACGCCCGTCTCACATCAGCGACATAAAAGTCGGATCAAATGCGGCGTGACCGTTCAGACTGCAGACGACTTGAAAACATCCTGATATGTATCTGAATACGGAAGTGGCACGGATCGGATTTTCTTGGTGGGTTGAAAAGATCAGAATTGGGCCGGTCAGATTGCGGTGAAGAAGCCGGATGTTGGCCGCATTTTTTCTGCTGTGTGAACGCAGCCTTAGGACATCAGATCTCATAATTAGGAGTCTTTAAATCTCATAAAAACTATTTTGATTCTCATCATTTCAAGTCACAATTTTAAGCCGGTTACTTTCTCTAAAGTGGCGGAAATTGACTTCCAAACTTCCTCACCCTCCTCGCAACCTGTGTGTGTTTTTAATAGTAATTTGGTCTGTTTATAAATTCCCACACTTCTTCTCTTCCTCATTTCTTTCTCATCTCTCCTCCAGCCAAGCCAATGAAAGCTGCAGCTCCTATTGGCTCTCCTGGCCGACCACCATCGTCGCGGCACTCATTTCAATTTCCCCCTCATTTCAGACTTATCACACCGACATCATTAAGGCCCTCTCTCTCTCTCTCTCTCAGCGGCGCACTCGTTCGTTATCCTCTCCATTTTGCACCTTTCTATCCTTCTCTCCTCCTGTTTGTGCGTGTCTCCCCTTATCTGTCCCGCTCATTGTCAGAGGATTTAAAAGGGCTCTCTATTTGAGAGCGCAGAGTGTCTGGGCTTTGGTTTTTCATCCCAGTGACAGAAACCTGTTGGAGCCTCCTTATTCAGAATGAAAGAGTGGGACATCTTTTTTTTTTCCTCTCTGTGCCTTTTAAAGGGGATCGCACGGAGCCACGAACGGCTTGTAAACCTGGAGAAAAAGACACAGGATTTGTTCTGTTTGTTCCTCTTTGCAGTGATATTATTTCTTTTCTCCAGTGGCAGCTCTGAAGAATATTTTTATTTCAGTTTCAAGAGAAGTCGGCATAAGAGCTTGTCTGGTATTTCAGAAGAAAAGGAGCAGAGTAATAATTCAGGATCATAGTAGAAATGATGGGCTGTAATAATCAACAAAGAAGCCTAATATGGTGACAAATAACCTAAATTGTTAGATTTTTTTATTAAATCATAGAGTGCGTTCAATACCTTCAATATTCATTTCATTTCATTTCATATTCAATAAATCAGTTTAAAGTTTTTTAATCATTTTGGTGAAAGCTATTTGACCTAATAGATAAATCAATTTCTAACTTTTAAAAGCTCAGAAAGACATTTCTGTCTTTTTCTCTCTTACTGACTAAAGACAAAAAAAAAAAAAAAACTAAATAAATATAGAGTGGCCTAGTCAAAGCATGGATTAAATAGCTTTTTTATACTCCTATGTTGCTGAATTGAAACATTCTGCATGTATGAGTTGACAATTAGTTAATAGGTTCAGAGGAGTGAAAACTTTTTTTTACATGGGGTCAATTTGTTCAGATTGCTTTCCCCTCCCCCCCAAATATTTCAAAACATGATTTAATGTTTGATAATCAACCATATGCGAATATCAAACTGCATTTTGCTTTTTTAAAACAGGAAGTTGAACCATCGTGTTGAATTTGCATCCCTGTCAGGTAGGGATGGGGTGGAGAGGAAGAGAGTGCAGACAACTAAGTGAATTGGGAAAACGTGCCCTTTTAATGGTCAAAAGAAAACTACAGCTGTACAACAGTGTGCTAAAAAACTGGGAAAAACTCAGCAGACAACCAGGGAGAAACAACAGAGGATCAAACGACACATAGGAGGCGCAGGTGAACTAAAATACTCAAGGGGAGGCAATCTGGGAGCAGGAAACAATGAAGGTAAATGAGATAACACACAAGGACTAAATTAACTGAAATAACCAGACAAACTCAGACCGTGACAATCCCTCTCTTGGTGCTGAGAATAGAGAGACTGGCTTAGGCAGACAAATACAAAAATACATTTCAGCCCATCCCAGAATCTAAGATCATTTCCTGCATTTTTTATTTTTATTATTTGGTATAATGAGAGTTTGAAGGATAACCTATTCTAGAGAAGCATTCATTCGAGAACTGCCACTTAGAATGAAATCTTCATGTGGAGGTAGGATGAGGGGGTGGATGGTGTCGATTCACGCAGGGCTTTAAGATTTATTTCTACTTCAGCTTTGATTTTGGCGTAAAATATGGCAACGCTTACCTAAAAGGAATTAAAATTGCTGGATAAGTGAAAAAAAAGAGGATTAATTTATGGCGCACTCCACACTTAATGACCCACTCCAGACATAGATGTGCTAAAAGCCTTTCAAATTTCTCTTTTGTTAGAGTAGCTTAAACTCAAAAGGGAAAAAAATCACTTGAGTACATTTGTTCAACTGGGAAGGAAAAAAAAAAATCTCACCTTAAGAAATTTTTTTTTGCAAATTCAAGGGAGCCCTAATTATTGGCACCCCTGCTGTTAATACTTTGTTGAATCCCCTTTTGTCAACAGCACAGCAATTATTCTGCAGCCTTTCATAAGTTTGGGGTATACAGACAAAGGGACATTCCTCTTTCCACTATGTTGTCTCTCACGATCACTCCACAGGTTTTCTATAGCATTTAGATCTCTATTATTTGGCCATATGCTTTGGATTATTATTCTGATGAAAAAAAAACCCCACTTATGCTTTAGTCTGCCAGAGGTCATTAGATTTTTGCTTTAAAACTTTTGGTGTTTCAACGAGGTTGTGGTACCATGCATATGTATAAACTGGGCGTATGCACGAAAAACGCTGCGTGGTGCAATGTTTCACACACAAGTTGGATCAGCACATACAAGAATGTTTATTATATGCAAAGTTTTGACTTGACGTGAGTCTGCGTGGACAAATCATTAGATCTGCAGATTAATTTCCAAACAAGTCAGCTGAGGTGATTTCTAAGGTGGACAAGGTGTAGACAACCACATGTACATGAACAGCTCCACAAATTTGCAGAACAATGAAAGTTTTGGCACTGTTGGAAGAATTTGGAGGGAGTGTGTGTTCATAGATCATGCTGACCTGCTGATACATGATGATAAGTGGCATATCAGCTGGTTTAGACTGCCCAGGGCAATTCTTTTGGAGCTCTGCATGGAACTGGCCCGTGTTGGAGGAAGAGTAGGAGGAACTGTGCGTTGTCGCTGCCAGTTCAAATTCTTCTTATGATGGAGTTTTTTGCAACTGGAGCTTTTCAGAACGAACTGGTAGACTGGTTTGGTTTTTCACAATCATCCCCTGGTCGTGCCTTGCCAGCCATTTGGGACGATCTCATTCCAAACGCCAAATTATAAGTTGCAGCAAGGAGCCGATTTCCAAAGGTAATCGAACCTTTTCAACTACACTCGCATTACTACGTGGGTACCGTCTGTAAATGAATTTGCTTTTGTGAATGAAAAGAAATTTTATTCAGTGAATGTGCAACGAACGCTTGTTCGTTGTTGAACGCACCATGGGGGCAGCTCAAAGGCCGATGGCGCTGCTCGAGCAGCAGTGGTGGTACCTTGCTTCACACTCCATAGAAGGAACATTGCATTGTGCTAGCATGTTACTGACTGAACAATGTGGTAAATATTCGTGGTGCACCCGTAAGCTAGCACACCATGGAGCTTTGTTGCTGTCCTGTGATTGCAGGAAAGATTGATGAGCACTCAGCTGAACTGACGTGCTTTTGTTATTGCCTGTGATCCAACCGCTGCCTGTTGCTCGTAGTCAGCTGCTGTGGCTTCTGGGTGCAGAACCAAGTTTGGTGTCTCTGGTGCTGCAATCCCTAGTTTCCACTTGTTCTGCCAATAAATGTCAACTTAAACAACTCTGTGTCCAATCTGCTGTCACAATGTAATAAATTGTCTAGGTAGAGTGTGATTAAAGCACTTTAATTGAAACATCTATATCATCTTAAATACCAAGCATGTCAAATTCACCTTTGTGCTTGCAGGATGCCAGAGAGCATTGTCTCCTTGATTACAGCAGCAACTCATTCTTCATGTGGCGTCAGCTCTGGCAACCCTGCGGCTCCACCTGTGGCTGAAACACTCCGTCAATGTGCAGCAACTTTCTTCTTTCGTCCACCTTGAGTTTGGACCATTTCTCACGTCAGCCACGGCTCTGAATTTTTACTCTGCCACTTTCTGCCACTTGTTTTTATTTCTTAATACCAGAGGAATGGCTGCAACATTACATTTTTCTTTTTGCCTCCACCTAGACACCAAGATGTCTATGCCTTTGCCATGGTTATTTGGACAAAGTGTGGAAGCCTACACTGTATTTGTACTAATTTGCATATGTAAATATGGGCGGGGACAGGGCTGTTCATGTGGCACTGGCAGCTATAGTCTATCATGCAAATTGGGACGTATGTAGGAAAGATTCTCTAACAACCCATAGCATCCCACATCCTCCACTGTACAGTGGTCATAAGTTGCTTTTTCACACAGATCTTTTTTAATGCCAGACTCATCTGGGTTGTTAGTAAAATAGTTCAGTCTTTATTAATCAGAGGTCACTACACAGGTCCACTTAAAATTGCTTTTGCAAACTCCACAGCTTTACGTTTGTGATGGTTGGACAGAAAAGCCAGTTTCCTGACATCATTTCCAAACTTCCTGTTGGTACGTTTAAATATCAGATAATTTTCATTCAACCTATTTCTGTCTAAAAGTCAGGAAATCAATCATCTCAGGCCTTTTTGCCATCACTCTAATCTCTAGCTGCCTTCATAAATTCTCTAATAGATTTAAATGAGGATTCTCTCTGGGTTGCTCCAAAATGTTAACTTTCCTCCCTGTCAGAAGATTCATGTTTTGGTAAATTAGAAGATTAAATTGCACCTTAATCTGCCATGGGTAGGAATAATTTTAGGCAAAACTTGAAATGACTTATGGATTTCCTCCCATAACCCCCTTGATGCTCCACATTTATCCACTCAGTCCTCCATATCTGTCATTTTGTTGCAGCTTGTCAGAGTCCTGCAGCATAATCAACCTGTCAAGAAGGGAGAGATCACAATAGATCATTTAGGCAAAGAGAAAACATGGATATTTATGAACAGTAGAAACTCCTGCAAAGCCACATCAGATGAATTACCAACACATTGGCTTGGTTTTATAAGGACAGCAGTCTTGTTTTATGAACGCTGGTAGAAAAAAAAAAACATACAGTTGAGTAATCTGTGTGGGTGGCTTCCATAGAAAGCACTTGTTTGTCCAACAGTTGTTCCACAGATGAGTTTGATGTCAACACTTCAATTCTGTTATGTTTGCCATTGTGGTTCTAAATTTGTAAACTGTTTATGGTTTTTGATAGAGTGCATTATCCCAATGCAGGAAATGGGATTTCAATGAAAGGATGTAGAAGGTGTGCAGATATGTTCAGGTCAGTGTTCCTAAAGTGCATTCCTCAAAGGAAAACTTCCAAGTGACTCTCTGTTTCAGACCAACTGGCTCCATTATTAGCTCATTAGTACAGCCATGTAGAGCTTGACTGCATGCTGGTGAGGCAGTTTCAATGTGTAATTCAAATGTGTAGGAAAAGGGACACATCTAAAATTTGCAGCACTACTCTGATTGATCTTTGGAGCCTCACATGTAAGCAGTTTGTCTGTTGGCCTGGACCAGGCTGGGCTTTGCTCCAGTGGTAATATCATGATTTGTGTGTTGCTGGAATCCAGGAGGTAAGGTGCATAAATTTACAAATTTTTGTAAAATAACCTAAAAAAAAAACCCCCGAGAGTCATGGAGTAAATAGAGTCCGGGAAGCATGGAGCAAACGAAAGGAACCAGCGAGGAGTGAGTGAAGGAGACAGAGGTAAATACTTGGGACTTGATTGTTAGATGCAGAACTGGTCGTAATTACAAACATGGTGCAGCTGTAAAGGAAAAGCCGAAGGCAGGCTGAGAGAGGGAGAGAGAGAGAGATGGTAAAGAAGAGTAACGAAGGGGAACAGACGAAACATAAAAAATAGCTAAACACAACAGATCTAACCTAAATAAATAAATAACAATTAACCAAAGACTGATCAAAAGTAAAGACAGAAACTAAGACTGATCGCAGATAAGAAAAGTGAGTTAAAACACAGCAAAAACAGAGCAACCCAAAACCCCAGGATATGACTGAATTAAGCTTTCACTTAATTCACTCCATTTGACATGAAGACAGCAATTATTACTGGACCTAAAGAGGCCACAACTGCTGCATTATGGATGTCCACTTGTTTGTTTGGAGCAAAAATGTGCAGAACATTCGCTGGACGCACTATAAAGTTACTAACAGTTTTTTCATCTTCACTGAGCAAATGTGCTTTCCCTTTTACTCTAATCCGGTTCAGGAGCTTTAGAAATGTGCCGTCGTCTTGAGTCAGTTTAAATTGACTTAATGTTTGCTAAGTTTTCCTATTTCAAAAAATATAAACTTTGATCACAAAATGTAAACATCTTGTCTCGTTTATCCCACCCACTAACAAATGGCATTAGCTAGAAGTAATCCATGTTACACTCTTCACCTATCAGTGGTCATAATGTTATATTGGTATATTCCCATTGGTTGATTTGTCAAAACTTATCTTAAAACCGCAACCTGAAGACGTCGATTCCTAAGTGGCCCACCCACAGTTGCACCGATGGCCCTGAATGCTGTTCTACATTTACAGACTCGAGTCCTGTTTGCCCAATAACGAGCGCCGTCTTATCTTCCAACCAGCAGCATCTTGTTATCCGTGGCTCGGACATAAGCACAGTGATAATGTGTGGTACTTCCTCTTATCTCCCTGCAGTGTTTTCCCAACATTAAATCAGTTGAGCCACAGTGTTGCCACTTGACTGGCCTTATCTCATTTTCTCTGACCACATTAGCACCCTGCTGGAGTTCTGTTGCGGTTTGCTACATCTGAATCCTGTCTTCAGTGTTGGCCCAGTGACGGCCTCACCTTATCTGAACAGCAGTGTTTTCACAGACGGCGTTTGACACCAAGGACCCCGCGGTCGGTTTGGTAAACCTGACGGGGCAGAGGTCGAGTGAAGTGAAGCTGGCAGACGGAGAGGTCAGGAGGGGAGAGAAGGGATTGCATGGAACGGAGAAGACGGGGTGAAGGAGGGGGATTAGGACCCCACGGAAAAGGAAACCAAAGTTAATATCCTTTGTGCCTTCACTCTGGGCTCAACTAATACTCCCTCTTAATGAACAACAGTAGTCCACATCTGCGTTGTCACCAAGGAGGAATTTGCATCTTGCATCAATTTGAGGGCAAATAAAATCTTGGTGCCAGTTCCATTTCTGTGAGCAGCGTTGCGCTTGCCACACCGCACGGCTTTACGAGCCGAGAGTCACAATCGGGGGAGAGAAGTGAAACATTTTCCACTCACCTCCCCGTCTGTAACCAGTGGCGCAGCACAGGGCGCGGTCCTGTGGCTGCTGTTGGAGTGGGCAGGAAGGTACAGGTTTGAGGCTGGCGGCTGTGGCAGCGCCGCGGTGAGACTTACGAGCCTGGCGTCATGCGCCCGGCGTGTCACACCTCCCTACTGTAAGGACCTGTAAAGTCACTTTACTATCCCCTCTTCTGCAGGAAATTGAGGTCTGCTTGTGGATTTTATTTCTCTTTTGTAGCTTTTTATAAAAACAGCACGTCATAATTAACATCTACTCCTGCGCACATACTTGTACGCAGCTGTCTGTCCTGCTCACGTGTGTTCACACTCATGGATCCACACACCAGCTGCTGTCTTTTTTTTTTTTCCCCCTCATTGTTGTGTGGGTTGTTTTGATAAAAGTCAAAATGAGCGGGCCACATGGGAACGTTTATCTCGCGACAGACCACTTCTGTCTAATTAGTGTGAAGCACAGCAGAGAAATATAGGCAACTCTAATTAAAGTGCAGAATCAAGATTTGTATGCTGTCTGTTTGCTGACTGTAAGGCCTGTTACCTGAAACTCACCCCCCGCCCCCTGCAGAGTTTCAGCTATCAGCAATCACTGCTGTCAGATCCAGCATGCTGCTTTCTCCACACCTGACGTCTTTGAACTGAAGCATGAGAATTAGGATTTCTCTTGGATGGAGGACAAAATTCACATGGTCGGTTGAGGTGGAAGCAGAACAAGACGGCGATGAGTTTCTCACATCAAGAATGTGAGGAGAAAAAAAAAAAAAACAATACGTAAGATTTTGAACTTTTATATGTGTCCAGGTGAAGGTATTAACTTCTCAGGGATACAGCTTTCTCTGTCTCAGTCAGCTATAGCGTGTTGTGTCAGCAGCTAGAACATAATCTCAGCAGGAAATTGCTCTGGAACGTGAGGTTTTATGGGCATACGGGGACAGATTATAACGTCTTAAAGCCAACTCACTGATGCTTGGAAAACATAACAGAGAAGAAAATAACCTGAAGCAAACTGCAGAGATTCTTGGACTATTTTTGTGTGTACCCTTTAACTGTTTCTTAGAGCAGGGAGGGTTAATTACAAGAGTGCAAAGTCATTATGCACGGGCAAAGTTTAAAGTATGGCATCAGAGTTTACTTTTTCTCCAAGGGAAAATATACAAACCAATGGGAAATACCAAAAGTCAAATAAATTGTATATTTACTTCCTTATTTTTAGTTCCCCTGGTGAACCTATCATTAAATATTTTGCACTTAAAAAGTTTTAAAGGGAGAGTGTTTAGATTTCTTTATGTGTGGTTCTGTGTGAGATGTTGAGTGCACTCAGCACAGGGATCTGAAACTCCAGTTCTCCAGTGCTGCTGGAGAACTCCCTGCTCAAACGCACCTGAATTACCTCACTATCATGTCAGAAAGTTAAGCATAAACCTGATTATTATCCATTTATTTCATCCAATGATTTTAAAAAAAGGTCCAACCAAGGACTGGGCTTGCAAATTAACCTGTGACCAGAAAACCTTAATATTTAGCTAACAAACGCTTTACCTGGATCACTGTTGACAACAGATTAACTCACAGTAAATTATTACAGACACCTATAGCATGTTCACACATGACAATACTGCATAGACTGATAAAGAATCCTACCAACATCCATGAAAACGTTGAAGTTGTCAAGAAATCGAAGAAATTTCTTCTGGAACTGTACCTGCTGTGACAAGCTGTTAGCTTAACTTATGACCGGTTGATAGCTAGACTGTCTGAAGCTATTAGATTCACTCTGGCTATCCCTCTTCTCTGACTGTCGCCAGTGGCTTCTCTGTCTAGAGTCAGAGAAGCCAATAGCTTTACTTTAGGTAGAGGTTAGCTTGACTCTGAGTAAGTCCTACTCAGAGTCAAGCTAACAGCTAAGGTAGCTGCTAGCTTGACTCTGAAGGTGAATGCAGTGCTGCAGCACGTCTTTTGACAGACATAACATTTACCTCACTTTGAAGCACCACAAGAGATTTGTGGATTTTAACTAAATGCTGCTATCCATTTATGGATAACCAGCAGCTGTGTGTAAGCTATTAGCTTGATTGACTCTCTCCTAGCAAGAATCACAAAAATCATAAGATGCAGAATAACTTACCACACCAAAATCTTATTGACAATACTGTGAAACACTCTGTTAATCTTTAGCAACTTAAAAATATCAGGTCAGGCATTATTCTAATCATCTCAAGATATCCTACAGTGAAATCCCCAAATCCAGGCTTCAAGAGCCATTGTACCGCAGCTTTTAGATCCCTCTCTGCTTCAACACACCTAAATCAAATAATCAGGTCATTAACAAGTCTCTGGAGAGCTTGACTGCACTGAAGAGGTAATTCAGATATTTCAGATATTCTGGTCATGTCCATCCTTGCATGAGTTTTCAATTTTTCAATCACTTCCTGCAATTGCTGGCAAAACATAGAAGCCTGATCCTGTGACAGCTATCTTTGACTTAGTTGGAGATGAACTGGATATTATCCCTATATGGAACAGTAACACTACGATAACTCTTGCTTGTTAAAGAAAAGAAAGTGGAATGAAAAACCTAGAATAACCCTTGGAACTCTCTACTTGCAAACAGTTTCTGGCTGCTAATAGAAACTACATAAATCTTGAACGTAAACAACTCTTTATACAAGTATAACAATGACCTAATCCCTTTTCCAACGAAAAGGTACAACACAGTTTCTAACATGAAATATTTATGAAAATAGATTTGTTGCGGTCACAAATCATGAACTTTTTTTTTTCTATTTTTGTTTATCATTTATGTTGTGTTGCACATCAAGGGCTTGTGGAAAACAATTGCTCTCAGTATATATTGTGAAAAATGAAAGCCATATGTCTCTGCGAGAACAGATTGAGCCCCCGTGTGTGTTGACAGTACATTTTGTCCCAGCGGGGCTCCCATCTAAGCCTTGACATTTTCAGACAATATTGCGGTGTTGAGCCACAGTTAGGATTTCATAAGTCAAGCTAACACTAGAGACGTGTGTGTGTGTGTGTGTGTGTGTGTGTGTGTGTGTTGTCAACATAACGATTGTCCCTTTCCCTGTCTCAGTCTTTCAGTGTTTGTGTCACAACACTTATTACATTCTCCAGGATGTGTGTATTGCAAGCATCTGTCACTGAACAAACTTTCAGTTTCTGAAACCGTGCTCCTAGAATGATTTTCTCCATCTGATCTTTTTTTCCCCTTGTTTCATAAGCCTATCTGCTTTTGTCTGAGGTAGGATGACATTGTGTTATCCCCTGTATTTATCTGTCTACCAATTTTTGCCTTTTATCTGGGCGTTTTTCTTGTTCGTTGCTGATGCCATTAGGGTGCACAGTCTCTGTAGACCTGATGCTATCTGTTATGTGATGCCTAGCCTAATGCCATTTTTTTTTGTCCCATCTCTGTTCCCTTATTGCACAAAAACAAGGTTTCAGCTGTTGATTTATCAGATTTGTGAATCATGGGATTGATTTGAATGCTTGATTTTTATGCATTCATTCGAAAGATTCAAAAGCATTTCCGAAGCTTTTATATCAGCCTTGCGTTACTTACTGTTGTGTTTGTCGTGAAAACGTCTACGCTCATTTACATTCACCTTTTATCGATGCTTACAAAAGCATCAATAAACATCTGAAATTCGTGAGTACTTTAAAGCCACTCTGAAAACACGTATAATTGCCTTTTTTATTAGCCAAAATATACCTTAATATACATTTATACGCACAGTGGGAATCTGTCTAATACACACAGTGTTCCTCATCTCTGCTCTTGGGGGTGCAGCCAGTCAGTGCCAAGAAAAATGAATGACTCTCCTGGATTGGCTGCTTAGCAAATGCCACCCAATGGCATGCCAAGTCGGAGAGTACTTATATTTCTGCTTCCTAAGTTACATTTTCTTTCAACCTGTGAATAGGCAGATTTTACACAGCTTATATGTAGCTCTATACCACAGAAGAATTCGCAAAGGTGAATTTGTAAATCCTGAACCACAAATAGGTGGTGATCTACTGTAAATTGTTCTCTCCAGATCACTACTGAGGCGTCATCTTGTGAGTTTCCACAAAGTCTTAAATGAGTGTCTCAAGGCCACATGATGCATGTTGCACCTTTACTATACTGTTTCCTTCCCTTTAACTTTTCCTTCATATGAATGAATGTTGTACTCTTATTTTTGGCATAACCGCATTGTGCAGTGCCTCTATATTTAAATTGTCAAGTCAGCATTTCTGCATTATAATCCATTTTCTAGGTCTTACGTAAGCTAATATTCAATTTTTTAAAAAATATTTCAATGCCTGCCATTTTGAAGACTAAAAGATGTGGAGAACTAATCTGGTCTAAACCTAGATAGTCAATTTTTCTTTCCCTCAAGGTCGTCCTGTTTAGTTTCTGATCAAATCATGTGCTTGCTAAATCAACTTTGTGGCTCTGATGAAGGATGCAGTGTGGCTTCTTTTAGACAGCTGAACAAAAGTCATTTCTAAACTCCCAAGAATAAACGTGACGAGAAAAGGGAATCAGAAATATCTCGCTGTACAAAGCGATCTGATCCACGAGTGCCCACAGATGTTCTGTCGGAGTCAGCATCAGACTGCAGCAGATAGTTCGGAGCACTAATGAAAAGTTTTCGGGGATGTCACGATGTTTGTCCTTTCTAGTGAAATGAAAAAAACACAATAGCGGAGGGGAAAACGGGAGAGCCAATTCTGCACTTTGTCTACTTTTTAGCACATAGTGCTCACTGGGGGAATCGTTTGAGCCACAGCCTCAATCAGTGCCTCCTTCCTTCTCCTCCTTTTGTCTCTCATCCTCCCTTTCTTCCCATCACACCACACACTGTTTCCTTTCTTCCTCCTCTTTGACTCCAGCAGTGAGTCTGTGTGTGCGCTGCTGCGTCTTGGCATGAATCTACTCAGCATGTGCCTCATGTGTGAGTGTCTTCTTGAGGTTTCTGTTTGCATATATATATATATATATATATATATATATATATATATATATATATATATATATCTCAGATGTCTGATTTCCACGCTTGTCTTCATTGCTCGGCTTTATGCGTGTGTGTGCGTGTGTGCGTGTGTGTGTGTGTGTGTGTGTGTATCTGTTCTGAATCTAAGCGGGGTGTCTCAGCATTGCAAATCTAACACATCTGGTTTTCATGCAGGACACTGCTGGGATGATCTGTGTGAATGTCTGTGGACGGTCGCATGTTGTATCTTTATATTTCCATGCGAAGAGTTTGTTTTCTTTTACTCACCTATATGTTCATGGTACTGCGATGGAGGTCAAAGGTGCCATATCATGCAAAATCCACTTTTTTTTAGTCCTTAAATATATTTATATATTTGGAGTCTCCAGGAGAGCAGAACAATTTTATTTAGTCTCTCAGTGCTGGGTAGATAAATGTACTTTCTGTTTGGGTGTAATTTTCAACCTTTCAGTTTTCTCTAGTCCCTATTACGTGTCTTCCAACAGTGTCGGTATTTGCTGTGGAACTGCTAAGCAAGAACATGGAGTTCCAGCTAACAACGTTCAAGGAAGCCGAGGCTTCATGGGTCAAAATGTCCTGAGTGCCGTCCCCCAGCATCAACCTCTTCCAAGTGACTGGTTAGCTAAATGTTATATTTCTTGGAAATGTTCCCACATCACTATGAAAAGTCCTCATTGTTTGTGAGAAGAACTTCAAGGACAGGTGATTCACTGAAAGACTTTGTTTGATTTAAGGGTCAATTCCTTCTGCCTAACAATGGACATAGCAAAGAGCTGAGCTGCAAATAGCACTAATGACAACAATTTTAACTTTAGGCAAATTGAAATGACAATAGCATCATGCTAGCACTGTGTACTCACCTTTAGCTCCTTCAGGACATAACCATACTTCGTTTTTTGGATGGTATTCATTACAGAAATGGTTTGGTATTGCTTTAGCTGTTTTTGTCTTGGGGAACACGTGATTAAAACGCAGTGACGTTCATTAACTCGTTGATTCTTTGTTTTCGACGTGAGTTCGGGTTGCGGCAGCATTTTGTGGGTCTAAGATGTAAGGCTGGCTAGTCCCACAGGGTTTCCAGGGACTTTTGCTTCGTCTATTTACCTTCCACACAGATATATAACAAACTGTGTTTAAAAATATTTGTTCAATTTATCACCAAAGCTCGTGTACTGTGTTTCCATTTGCACGAAAATTGCAAAGAAAAGTTTGAGTGGAGAAAGGCAATGAAAAAAAGTATGCGGCTTAAACAGGAACCTTGTGGAAATCCTTCACTTATAAATATTTTTTTTGAGTAGAAGGCAAAGTATTACTTTGCTAAAAAACAGTTTACATTTTAACCTAAGTAGAGGTACTAGTAGGGAATATGGTAATAAGTAATCTAAAAAGCAACAAAAAATATTGTTTCATCCAAATGATTTTTTTGCAACATTACATTAAAACGTTCTTTGACCATTTACAGTCTTGAAATTGTGTCCTAGTTCATACATGGATATTTTAAGCACTGCCCCTTGCGATGCCGGATGAAGAGCCAAGTTGTAGGTGTAACAGTAGGAAATGGGATTTGGCCTCAATCTGCTGCATGAATTTGCCGTCAGTATGTTGTGTCCTGGCAGATTTTGCCTACACAGCATGTGACTGCGTGTTTGCTGGCATGCCTGTGTGTGTTTGCGCGCCCGCTTTGTATTAATATGCAAGGGAAACAGCTGGCATGGCTAATGGCTGTCCCTCCCAGTTCCCATCCTTCCCAGCACACTCTGCTCATTCATCTGAACAGTGCCTCTTCCTCTTCCTCCTCTTCTTCTGCGACCGCTGATGCTGCTGTTGCTCTTTTTATTCTCCCTCCTCCCACCCCTCTCCTCTCCTTCAGGCTTCAAACAGAAGCAGGTGTGTGTTCAAGCATGCGTGGGAGCAGTAGCTGGGGATGATACCGAGGTATAAAGCCTTAAAAAGAGGGAGTTGAAAATAGGTGAATAAACCCGATTAGGATGGGTTGTGGAATAATTTACTGAAACGATGAAAAGAACCAAGATTGAGCGAGTCTGTTGAACAGTAATATAATCGGCGTGCAAATTTAAGTCCGGGGGAATCCTGGGAGAATGGAAGAGAAGTGGTGGAGTAGGACTAGGAGAGAGCTTGGGCATAAGCGAGTTCAA
Source organism: Poecilia formosa (assembly GCF_000485575.1). NCBI lineage: Eukaryota > Metazoa > Chordata > Actinopteri > Cyprinodontiformes > Poeciliidae > Poecilia > Poecilia formosa. The sequence goes on from NW_006800102.1 coordinate 106,155, forward strand.
TTAGCAGAATTTACCCTGTTAATTAGCGCCATTAGCAACACTGCGGCGTGGTGTTACTTAACGAACACGCACATTTGGTCGTTTGAGATTTGGTTTAAAAAGGAGACTTGTCAAGAGCCATAAACAAGAACACAGACAAATGGAGGCAATGGAGATGTGGTTTGAATTAGCATTTGGGAGTGACTACTCATAGTTCTTCACTTCCACACATCCAAAGAGCCGTGTGCGTGCGTGTGTGTGTGTGTGGTGTGTGCTGACGTGAAGTGGGTGCAGTTCAGCGTCCTGGCTTGCGTGGCTTTTCTTCATAAAAATGCCACTCAACTCCTTCACCGAGGAATCAGGAGCAGCTGGCGGCATTTTCCTCTTTTTTTACGCTCTTCCACTTCTCGTCTTTTCAGGCCACTCTAGTTGCCTCTACACCAGTCGCTACCTCTATTTTTAGTCTCCTGTGCTCATTTGTGCATTTCTTGGTTTGTCTAACTGTCTCATGCCTCGATCTCTGACTTTCCTCATTTCATTCCCGTATTTTTTCCTTCCTTTTTGCTTTTTGCTTTTTTTTTCTTTTTTTCTTCCTAGGTTTGAAACCCAGTCCGTCTGAGATCCAAGGCCGGAACGGCTTTGCTTTTCAGCCGCTCCAGAACACATGAATCATTTTTATTCATGATCAGGCAGGGCTTCTGAATCATTGCTGCTGGAGGCCCGAAGGGTCCAACTGTGCATTTGACTTGTGCATGATGATCGATGGTGAGAAACGGGGTTGTGTTTTTGTTTTAAGCTACTGAATGTTTCGAGATGAGATAAAACAAAACAGTTAGGGAGGGTGAGGTCATTATGCTCGGGTAAAAAAAAAAAAAAGTGAACAAGCACATTTCTCTGCAATCGTGCACACATTGTAGCTGAAAGAAAGGGGAGACTGATGGGGAACCAACAAAGGAAATCTTACACCACCAAAGCCCCCCTTTTAGAGCTGACGCTGAGCAGCTCATCAGCACCCCCTGCTGGCTGGACGCATCACCTCCGCAGACCCACTTGTTGCCTTCCCCTCCACCCGATTGGTCTAATTGTGTTCTTATTTATATATTTCACCATTGATTTTTCTGTTGAGGTTGACGTGGCTCTAATCCGCAGTGACTGGCTGTCATGGCGTGATGGATGGAACAAAGCCAGCGAGCAAACACAATGAAAAAGACGAGCTCGACGCGCGTCTGCGTGCGCACGTTTTGTGTTTATGTTTGCACTCTGTTCTCCTCGACACCGCGCGACTCGGCGTCCACGCGCACGCGGCGGCCGCTGAAGGCAGCAAGCAACACGCAGGACAACGTGTCATAATTATGCTTCTGGGTGTTGAGGCAAAACACCGTGTTAAAGTCAGATGAGGTGATGTTTACTGGCTTGAACAGACAAATAGAGCAGCATATTGGTGTCAGCTATCTTCCTCACACACACACACACTCTCTGAAATTCATCGGCACACATCTCCTCCCATCCCTTGTGGCCATGACTCCCTTGTCTGTCACTTCCTGTGTGTATTTATGGGTGTATGCCAGCGACATAAATGTATGCAGCGTCTGCCCCATTTCTTCCTCTTGCTTTAGATGTGATAGGAGGGGGAGAAGGGGGGAGGCGAGTCCCCCAACACATCCGGGTCTGGAAAGAAGGTCAGCGTATTACTTATCAAGGAGGGAAGACCCAGAAAAAAGGGACGTAGTAAAAGACATGAATAAATATTTTGGAGGTAAAACCCACAACATGATGCATGATTGTGCAGTAAAGCATAGTTGCAGTGCTGGGGTAAAAGTATTTTTCCCCCTTTGCATGTTTTAGCTTTGCACCAAACTAATTTTAATGTTATTCAAATATCAGTTTTTGGTGGTTTTGAGGGATGCAGGAAACAGCGCAACCTAACTAATCTAGAGCTGTTGTGAAAATCACTTCTGACTTAATGCATCACACAGTCTATTCTCACATTTGCCCTCAAAAATCTTGATGACTGTCAAGCATGGTGGGGGCTGGCATGATGGTTTGGGGCTGCTTTGAAACCTGAAGATACGCCATAGTTATCACAATGAGTCAAAACACACCCACAAGTTCTCCTGTGAATGCCTAGGAAAGGAAATTGAGGGTTTGGGAGTGACCTAGTCAAAGTAAAAACTTAAATCTGACAATTACGCGAACAAAAAAAGAGAAGGTCAGACATGTCAAAGATTCATTGCTGGTTCTTGCAATTGTTGCCAACAAAGGAATCATAGGTACTTACTAGTTTAGGCGGTGATTAGGTTTTATCTTTGGAAAAAAAAAAAACTTCTCTGTTTGAAAACTACATTTTGAATATTTTCAGATAGTCATTTTCAGATCATGGGGTAGGATGTTGTGGATCTGTCTGTTTCAAAAACGCTGCTAAAAAGGTCGACTCTTGTATTAATTTATTTATTAGAAGAAAATGATCCCTGGCTGGAATGATGTGGTGAGATTTGCTTAAGAATCGGCTTTTTTTAAGTGGTTATGCAAACACTTGTTGACCTGGATTTGAATGTGTTTTTGTGTCAAATCTACCTTTGTTTTGCCGTTTTGCCATCGGAAACGTGGATCTAAATTCTGCAGATCAGGAAGTCGGACGGCTTTGGTGATCTGCATGTTGTGCGAGGTTAACCCTGTACTTGGCTCAGGCAGGAAAACATTACAAAATCACCCCAGTACATGTTGAAAATCTTCATCACCTTTCCTCCAGTACAGATGACATTCATCCCATCGTCACCAGGGCCTCGTGATTAAAAGTTGTGCTGCTTGCGTGACGAAAACTGCACAATGCGCCTGATAAAATTTGATCTGGGGTCTGGAGGTCTCCACGTTTTGGGAGCAATTTTCATTCAATCAAGGAAATGAGACAGACGTCTATCGATAGATAAGAACCACAATCTAACAGGAGTATTGATTATGACAAAAAAAAAACTATTTACATTTTAATAAATAATGCCACATCTGAATTGATTTTGATCCATCTCAGTAACCAGTGGAATAATCGTTCTTGCTGTTGGAGCAGTCAGAGCCTTACCTTAATTACTGACCAGCTTTTTTCTCGTTTCCGCTGGTATTTTGCTTTGGTGACGAGCTGTAAGTGTTTTTAGGTCTCTCCGGTGATTCACTAATAGATTGAAGTCTGGACCCGGGCTGAGTCACTCTAAGACGTTGATATTGCTTCCAGTGAGAAGAAACATGCTGAAGGAATTAAAATGATTGCGTTCTATTTGCTTAGAAGTTGTCAAGTCAACTTGATGTTTTCTATGCAAATGTCTTATCGTTTCTGACGCTTTGTTTGTGTTTGATCTTTTCTTTTTTTCCCCCCCTGCAAAACACTAAATTAACCGTCTGCATGAGGGATGCTGCACAAACAAACGACAGTTTCCATGTCTTAAATCTTAATCTCTCACCTGTGTTTCTTATTGGAATTTTGTAAATGATGACCAATGTTTGCTCAAAATGAAATGCATGCATATTTCTTAGCATGTAATAAAATACAAAGCAAGCTCCTGCTTGCCTTGGAACTGGAGCGGGTATAAATCTGCAGTCTGCAGAGCTCAACCCCGTACCAAGGTGAATGACAGCGGAGAAAAAGAACGGAGGCAAAGCAGGAGAGATGAGACTCTGGAGACTTATTGGAAAGCCTCGGAAGAAGATGAGGAGACAAACAAAGAGGATATTCAATTTCAAACATTACAATTCAATCAACATTATTCATCCCCAGGCAGCAATAACGACAAGAACGCATTAAAAACCCATAAAAGCATCACAAAGATTATATTACTCACTCCAAAGGTCAGAAACGATTTGAGGTAGCGTGCACCTGCACGACTGTTTCATGTCAGCAATGAAAAACACAAGAATATAAATGCTGAAAGAGGCTTGGGCTCGCAATAAAAGAAAAGACACAAACGGAGTGTGCGGTAGCTGTTCAAACAAGTCGGAAAAACGGGCAGATTGATGAAACAGAAAAAGGCTGTAAAAAAAAAAAAAAAAAGAAAGACTGTACTTAGCAAAAGCACAACAGAAAGCTTGTAAAGAGGATGGGGTGATAAAAAAAGCTGATAAAAAGGGGAGAAATATGGTGTAGCGGCAGCTTGTATGAGCGAGAAATTATCTAAAATGACATAAAAGACCTTAATGCAGCTTGAATAAAAGGGAGAACGCGCTTAATGTGCAGTACGAGCGTCGCTTCTTCAAATCCTCCTGAAAACACATCTCCTCGAGCGGCCTCCTCCTTTTGTCGATTATTTGGAGACTCAAATGTCACAGCCAAAGTGTGTCTGCGAGCGCGTTATCATCCGACTTTGTGTGTGCTTCACAGAGCGCGGGCTCGAGTGTTTGCATAAAGTGATGTTTGCCATAAGCACTCAGTCGTCCGTGACAGTGAAGTGGCGTAACGTGTTACCGTGCATCAAATATTCAGCATCACCTTCTACAGCCGCAGAAGTGTTCGAACCCCTTGAACATTCTTACACTTACTAGTGTCCATTATAAACGTGTGCAACACGTTGTCAATGTTCCACTAATGTCGAAAAAACAAAGCACAGTTTTGCAATTGCAATGTTTCCGTTAACATAATTGAATTCATACATGAATAAGTTTGTTTATGCGGTGAGTCTTTAAACACGTGACGTGGCGTCATCCTGCAACTACTTCCTGTGGTCGTCTTCTTCGTGTTTTGCACCAGTGGCAACTTCGTCTGATGTGAAGAAAGTCCATCTCAGTTTTGTGAAACAAATCGAGTTTGATGCGCACAAAAAAAAAAACATAAAAAAAAATCTCATCCAAGCCAGAAAACATTTATTGAAAAACGAGGTTGTTTTTTTGTTTGTTTTTTTTTTCAAAATGGTTTCAAAAGTTTCATGTTTGTCTAGTTACGCAATTATGAGGTCAATGGAAACGTTATGCTACAACCACAAGCTGCTATTTACTGTTGGAGGATTGTTTCCTCATGGAAAAACACAAGGAAGGAAAATGAAGGCGTTTTTATTTTCTTACGTTCGTCACCAATAAAAATCCAAAACCCGTGCCACCCTTTACTATTCAGATCCAATAATCAATACTTTTTACCTGTTGCTGCAACTCCAACTGCACATGTTTAGAGTTTGTCTCTGTCGGCTTTTAGACATCAACAGTCTGAAACTTTTTGCTCAGTCTATTTTTCTACAAATAGGTCCAGCTCAGTCGGATGGATTCTCAGGTCAGGACTTTGACTGGGCCATTCTGCCACATGAAACCTGAAGTTTTGCAGCCTCTCACATGTTTTCCGACAAGCTTCTTTGCCGCCGCTGGGACGGCATGTTACTGCCGCCACCATTTCATAGTGCGATGTGCAATTTTTGGCTCGCTTGGCCTCATTTGACCTTCGTCCGTGGGTTTGTTTTTGCTGAACTCCACTTCAAAAATAACTTTTTTTTCCCTGCTGCTCCTCCAATAAAGTGACAGCGTCATGCAAAATCGACTTGTCTTTAGCTTTGTATCGCATTGTAATGTTATTCCATCATCATGTTGTTTTGATTCTGTCAAGTTGTTTTAGAAATGCTTTAATCGCCTAAATGCTTGGTCTATTTTTTTAGTATCGAAATCGACTAGCTGACCTCTTGACAGACTCTCCCACCCGAGCTGCGGATCTATGCAGCTCCGTCAGAGTTACCACGGCTTCTCTAAGCGACCCGTCAGTCAGCTCAGGTCAGATGATGGATCAAACAGAGCTGTGAGATATTAAAACATTCGGATATTGTTTCACAACCTTCCCCCGCTGTGCTCCTCGCTCTCCGTGAAGCGGTTTGTTTCCCCCCACAAGAAGGAATCTGAAAACTTTAGTAAGTCACTACATTACCAACAGATGTCATGGTGAAAGAGACATTTTGGGGGGTTTTTTCTGCTTGATTCTGGTCCAGCCTGTCCACTTTCACACGCATGTCTCTCACTAAAACATACATGCATGTCGAAACCTACTGCCGGGGACTCTCTGCAGCCACATTCCTAAAAATAGACGTGTTTCCAATAAACTGTGTGATAAAGAACTCACCGGAGGCCCATATTTTTTAGGGTTGTCTGCCCTCGCTGGGGGAATTTTTTCGGTGTCAGCGAAGTAGTAAAAACCGAGTCTACTCACACTTACACAAACATACGGAGACACGGAGCAATAAACCAAATTTATGGCGCTTCGATTTATGCTGTACCTCCATGCACAGTGGCGCACAGCTCCCCACATTGGGTCATATTTGTCTCAACGCTGCTTCCCTCCGAGCTGGTGCTGTATGAAAATGAAATATGTGCCGGATTTCTCTGCCACGCACGGGACGGGTCAGCTGGAGATGCATTCTGTTTCCAATGAAAACAGACGCATTGTTTTTTTGGGAGGGAATTTAAAGGACAGGGTTTTGTTGCGGGCGTTGTGATGGCTTTGCGAACCGATGGCTCCAGCAGGAGCCAATTATGACCTCGTTCACATTCTAATCAATCAGAGCTTAGATTTTATTTTTATTTTTTTAAACTCGCATGAGGCCGGGATGCATAAATATGGACCACGGCGAGAGGTCGCAGTGAGATAACCGCCTCCTGTTTAATACCTGCAGGGCTGCTTTCATACACAGATCAAACTGCTGCAGCGGCGCTGGGCAAATTACGGCTCCAAAAGATCTGAAAAGGTCCTCAAAGCTTCGCTTTTAGAGACTCACTGAAAGCAACAAACTCGCTCTGGCATTAGGAAATGACATGAACCTTTTTTTTTTTTTTTTTTTTTACATTTTTTTCAAAGCATTTTGTGCCTCATTTCTGCTGAAAGGGCCGGCATGATTCTAACAACACAGTAACCTGGAGTGAAAACACCCCATTCTTTATGGTATTACATAACATGATGTAGAATAGAGAAGAAAGGAATGGTCCTTTATTTGCCCCTCGGCGTGTAGGTTGCTCTGCGTCAGCGACAAAGAGAAGCACACAGATGTAACCATTAAAAAGAGCCATTATAAAAACCCAAACTGTTGAATAGTGTACAATAATGTGCATAGATACAGGGTAAAAATATCGTACAGTTATACGTAAACGGAGGATGGAGATCCTAAAACATACACCTGTATCAAACATTTTAGAGATTTGTGCAAATACAGGCTACATATGAACATCTGTGTACTTTGATAAGTTATAGTCACTTTGATAAAAATATCTAGCATATTGATCAATACACTCGTAATGATGCTAACATGTGGAATTAAACACCCATTA
>NW_006800102.1:114281-118951 GCF_000485575.1 Poecilia formosa
ACTCGAGTCCAAGTCATGTGACTCGAGTCCCCACCTCTGGTTTGGACTGCATAATATCTGCTTCTGAGTTTTTGGCATCAGCTCTGCCTTAAAGCCACGAGTAGATTGCTCCAATATGCACTTAATCATCCAATGCTAATACCAGACTTTTTTAAAAAACGTGACTCTGATTCAGGAGGCCTCCTTTTGAAATACAGACAAACTGAATAAATTGAGAAATGTTGTTAAACTCAGCTTTCCCATTATGTCTTGGGTGCTGAAGAAGATGCTAACCCCGTCCAAGCACCTCGAGTTTGATTGTAATTAGGATTCCATTGTTTTCAATGCAAATTTAACCTTTTAGGATCCATTTTAGGTCTCCAAACAAAGTTAAATATGGTTCATGGTCAAGAGCTGCAGAAGCATTGCATACCTCCTAGTCGACTTTCAAACCATCACCAGCCCTACAGCTCCCTTCAAAACAAACACTGCAGGAGGAAAGATTAGGTCGTATTAAAGAGTTGATTCCCATTAATTATACTTTCAGAGAGCAGAACCTCTGGAGAAACAAGATCAGGTAAACATTAGCATCAATTGAGCCAGAGGGTTAATGTCTCTAAATGCTCTAAATAAGCAAACCAGCCCGCCTTGAAACAATAGCCGTGGAATCCACACCGGGAAAGCTGCAGGCTAGAACCAGAGATTAATAAGGAATACGATGGATTCAGCTAATTAACTGAGCAGCACGTGATTTGGCAGGTTGGTTTGCTGATGAAGAAGTTCTCAAATTAACTGAACTTTGAAGAAGAATCTTTATTCATCTTAATTGTGCTCGACTTTTACGGAGCGGGACGGATCTACCTGATCCTCTATGCAGTTTGTAAGTTTGCTCACATTTTATTTTATTTTTTTGACTATTTCAGTGTGCAGAGCCAAAATGCCATCCCCTAAAAATCGCAAATTTAAGATATCCTGTTCCAATAAGTCGCATCGATTTAAAAAAAAAAAAAAAAGTGAAAAAAACAAAACAAAACATATAAATAACATTGGAGTATAAATCGGATTTGTGAGTTCAGTCGGTTTTCAACAATAATTGAAACTTTGGTTTGGAAGTCCGGCAGAGGTTTCTGAAACACAGATGTTCGTGTTGCATGAAGCCATAACACCAACGGCAATGTCCACCTGCAATGTCGTTTACATTCATCTCCTTGGCAACCACCGGGGAGCGGAGACGTAACTACACCGTTCACAAACTTCTTCTGAAAGCGCTTTCCTCACGCGCCCGACTGTGGAGTCGTTCCTCCAGAACTGGATCCTTCTTTGCGGCTGCAGATGTTTAGTCCTTGGTTTATGTCCGTCAGTATGAATAAACATGAGTCAAAACTTCAGTCATCAGTCAAAAAATGAACCATGAAGAGGAAATAAAACACATATGTGTGTTGCATCTGACTGTAAGTCGCAGGATTAGCCAAACTATGGGGGAAAAAAAGTGACTTATGGTATGGAAAACACAGAGGTTTAGCTTGAAAAGAAAATCCTCATAAACATATTTTGCTGCACACAGAATGACATCAATGGGCACTTTGTGAGAAATATGGTTTGTGCAGAGATGAATAACAAAATACATAAAACAAATCTTACAATAAAGGAAAAAAAAACTGTGCATCCTGAGACTAGCAGGAAGCAGCGTGAACAGAATTCAATTTCCTGTTAAATCATCCCGTCTTCATAAAACTTTTCATCATCTGATAGTTTTTTTTCCCCCCACAAATTCAACTCATACATATTTATGCCAACCTTCAGAGGTGTGTAAACACCATAAAGCAGCAGAGTAAGGGCCATCCGGAGATATGATGACTGTCTTTGTGTCCTCCGAACCGATGCATCAAAATGAAACGACGGCGCGACGTCTCTGTTTTAACACACAGAATGAAGATGGAGGAGGAGAAACAAGGTGCAACACTGAGACCTTTGCTTTCTCTGTGTGGTCTTTTTCTCCAAATGAATGGCGCCATTACGTGTTGTTTTAGACAGAGTGGAGCAGAGAGGGTGACTGGAAGGGGGAAAAAAAAGAAAAGAGAAAAAAAGAAAAGCATATTGTTTGAGCGGTAAAAGGGCTGAGAGAGGCCGAGGAGAGAGGAAGGGGGAGAGAGAGAGATGGATTCGCACACGTCTCGCTTTGGCCTTTAAGAGGCTGGAAGCTGTCTCTGGTATGTCATTTAGTGAGGAACACGTGACCAGAATCGGGTCACGACTTTGACAGGATTCTGGAAGAGGCGGTGAAAAGACGAAAGGAGTGTTCGGGTGGAAGAAAACACCAGAGACGAGAGTCATGCAGAGGAGCTCGCGCTGTTTTTGGGGGTGTTTTCACATTTAATCGCAGTTCAACCTGAAAACTGAGTGGGGCTCTATCAACTCCATCTAGTGAACGATTTTGCGTTGAAAGGAAATTGATACAAGGGTTTCACAGTTAAATACCCGAGTGACTTCATGTTAAGTTTCGTCCAGACTCAGGAGCCGCGTCGTTCGAACCATCGGCTCCTCCGAGTCGACGTCGCCTTACGGTCTTTGTCGAAGACCGAAAGTCAGTGGCTGTGAAACTGTATGATTGAGCCTTCAGATTTATTCTCGCCCTTACTTCTGCGTGTGTTCTGTTGCCTAGCAACAAATGCAAACAAAAAAAACAAGCTTGAAATCTTGTTTAGCTTTTTTATTACTTATTACTTACTCATTAGATATTCAATTAATTACACATTAATTGAATACATTTTTTTACTTTTTTTTTTTTTTAAAAATTATGTAAAAATGATGAATATGAACCTTGGCAGATATATCTGAGCTGTCCTTTAAATTCTGAGATGTGCAGAGATGAATAACAAAATACATAAAACAAATCTTACAATAAAGGAAAAAAAAAACTGTGCATCCTGAGACTAGGAGGAAGCAGCGTGAACAGAATTCAATTTCCTGTTAAATCATCCCGTCTTCATAAAACTTTCTGAGAAAAAGACTAAAACTAACTCTGAATGCCTCTGTGGTAGTGGCAGCATCATGCTGCGGGGGATGCTCTTATTCAGGAAATAGAGAAACCTGATGAGGAAATGGGTGGAGCACTGACCTCAACGGCTCTCTGCTTCCCTACACACCTGTCTCATTAAAACAGGTAATTAACAGGGTTTTCTAGAACTCGACTCTTCACAGTGGAAGTGATTTAACAATATGAATCAGGTGTGTAAACCCAGAGAAACTGAAACTAACCGTCAAGACTGGAGTTTCATCACCGGCGTCGATCCAAGGATACACAACTCATGTTATAATAACCCAGTCATAGTCCAGACTTTAATCTAACCATGTATAACTACTCTTCCATTTCTTAACCACGCAGATCTTTATGCTGCTTTATGACGTGCAAGCTAAATAAAACGAACGGCGGGTCGAGACGAAATGTGGCAAAGTTCAGGGGGGTTGGGGAGAACGAATCGAGATAAAGTGATGGAGAAAAACGAGGGAGCGACTTGATGGATGGATGGATGGATGGATGGATGGTGCTGATGGAAGCACATCAGATAGAGCCTCTGGGCTTAATGTTTCACCCAATGGGTTCTGTGAGGACAAGTTCACTGGTGTGTGTGAATTAACGGCTCAGAAATTGATCAGCCCAGACACCAAGAGACAGATGTGAGTTCACACAGTTATATTAAAACTCCAACACATTAAATCTGCACCCGCCCCCAGACACACACGCACACACGCACACACACACACACACACACATTTACCTGATGATCTCATGTGGCAGTTGCACAGTCTTGCCTCCATCTTCTTTTAGCTGTACACATTAAGTGGTAAAAAAAAAAAAAATCACATGAATCTCACACACAATCAAGTGAAAGAACACGCAGCGCGTCCCGCTGCTGGGTGCTGATGAGCAAGAGGGCGAGGGCGCCTGGCCTGCTGCGTGAACAGGCAGTATTTCCATACAAATCAATGGAGTGTCAGACTAAGCTCAGGGACACATCAGGGGACAGGTCCGGTCACACACACACACACACACACTCATCTCATCACAACATGCAGGCACAGGAAACTGCAATCACCTTCTTTCTACCCACACACACACACACACTCATGCGCAGCCAGCTGGTTGATGAAGCCGCATTCAGAGGCTGAGTGAACAGACAAGGTTACTTTCACTACACAATCTGCAGCGATGAGGACTGAAAATCTCATACTTCCCAGCATGATGCATTTCTCGTTAATATTTAACTTAGAACTTGAGATTAATGAAGTGATTTTTGTCATAAACCGCGGAGTTGCACACCTTGTCGACCGAGTTCGGTGCTTTCAAAGCTCATGAGTGGCCTTTATGCTTTCTGACAGCTTTGAGCTGAACGAGGTTGTTATTTAACGCAGCTCAGTTCGAGTTACAGGAGAGAGCCGTAAACACAGATTTTTAGGAATAAAATTGCTGTTTTGTGCTGAAAATATTCTCCTCAGGGACGGCTGTCTGCACCTTGTACTCAGGCCTTTTTGTACCGTAAAACATTTTATAATTAGTGAGGTTTTATATATATATATATATGAGTCAAATGGGCAGCGGCCCAGGGCTGCACAAGCAAGGCGATGGGAGGGGTGGCACAAGCACATGGTCAAAAACCTGTAACTTATCTGTAAGTTGTTGTATGAACAAG
>NW_006800102.1:118972-134539 GCF_000485575.1 Poecilia formosa
CCATTGGTTAATAAATTTGATTTCCATTGATGATTTTTGTGTGATTTTGTTGTCAGCACAAAGTATTCAATAAGAATATTTCATTCATTCAGATCTAGGATGTGTTATTTGAGTGTTCCCTTTATTTTTTTGAGCAGTGTATATATGAGTCAAATGGGCAGTGGCCCAGGGCTGCACAAGCAAGGCGATGGGAGGGGTGGCACAAGCACATGATCAAAAACCTGTAACTTATCTGTAAGTTGTTGTATGAACAAGTTTTCTATTGCTTTAATCCAAATGCAGTTTGGATTAAACTTTTCTTTCAGAAAGTGAGGAAAACTAACTTATTCAACTGTAAAGTCAGTCTTGAAATATACAAATGGTGGGTTTTAAGCCTTTTAAACTGTCAAGTAAATTCCCCAATTGGTTGCAAAGATCCACCTGATGTTTCAGCTGCTGCTCTTTATGCTCCCTCGTCTGCTTCTGATTCTCCGAATGGTTTGAACAAGCACATCAAGTCGCCAAATATTAATCCAGGCCTCTGATTAAAAACTCGATATGATTCAGACTCTAATTGCTTTCCACAGGTGTTGATGCATTTTCCTCTTTCCCTTCGCCCGCCGTCACTCCTGCTCGGGGAACGAGGACGGCGTCGTCCGCCGGCAGCAAATCAAACTCGGAGAGCAGAAAGCGGATACTTTTATCTATTTTGACCTGAAAAATGTCAAATCGGAAGTCATTTTCAGCCCAAATAGTCTAATGGAAATGGAAATGATAAAAGAAAAATACTCATCAGTCTTTGAAAAGAAAGAAAGGAAAAAAAAAAAGTCCAACTCTGTCACATACCAATTTTATCTGCCATCATATTTCTTTGTGATGGGGGAGCAGGGAATTAAGGATTGCATTAGAGTAAGCATATTAAAAGGATAAGAGCATCAGTACAAGCCCGACTGAATTATCCTGTGATGAGGAAAGAGAAGGGTAGAGGGAGCAGAGGGGGTGTAAAAAGGTGAAAAAATGATATGTGTGTGTGCTTTTTATCATGAACAAAGGAAATTAGGAGAGAGACCTTGCTGTGGGCACTCATGGTCTGCTTTGGCGAACAGAACGGAGAAATAAGGAGGCAGCCAGAGATGGAAAGGCGGCGTAATTAAACTCTGGAAAACTGGACAGACTAAATGAATGCAGGAGGAAAAGAAAAATTGAGTTAGAGGCAAGAGAGGGAGGGGGTGGGGGGGAAGGAGAGGGAGCAAGTGAGAGATCTGGGAGATTAAAACAAACAAGCCATCATCCATCCTGCCCTTCCGTCGTTGCTCGGCTCCACTTAAAGGTCGGCATGCTTTTCTTCCTCGGGTGTCGTCGGAAGGTAAAGGAACGGCGGCAACAGAGCGGGGAGGGGGAGGGAAGAAAAAAAAAATGGTTGGAAATTTATCTGTCCAGGGGAGAAAGAGTGGCAGCGGCGACGGCGCTTCAAAATTCTCCATCATCGCCACAGCGACCGGTCACCTGGCAACCGGGTACACAATGGCTGCCGTAGCCTTGGCAACAGCTTGGTCTCCGTCGGATGCGGCGAGACGGGGCTGGAGAGGCAGGTGGACAGATGGAGTGATATGGAGAGAAGTGTGAGATGGAGCGACGGAGGAAGAGGAGGAGGAGGAGGAGGAGGAGGAGGAGGGGGCAGGTGTAAACCAAGCGGATCACACCTCAACAGGTGCAGCCGATCGGCCCGAATGTGAGCAGGGACATGATGAGAAATGCAACGAGCGACCGAACGGGAGAAGAGACCGCCACGACGCAGGGAGGACATGTTTTTATGTATGACATGTTTGTGTGAGAGGGTTTAAATGAAAGGCAAGAGCTGGCTCGCCTTTTTTCTTTTTCTTTTTTTGTGCACACCTCAACTTTTTCTTTTATGGCTTTATTCCGGTTGGATATGATCTCCCAGCCAGTCCGCATTTACATATGGAGCCCACATGGCCTATAAAACGGGCTCCATATGGGATTGTCCACAGGTTAGATAATGGCCCCATTTTGAAGGCCTTTATAGGCTTAATGTAGGAAAACCGGGTAGAAGAGGGAAGCATGGATGTGTTGAGCAATTTGAACTGGATTTAATGCCCATTAGAGACCAGGTAAAACTTCCATAAGGTGCCTAACTGGTTTTGCTGATATGGGTTTATTTATGAAACCCAAGAGGGGCCCATAAAAGTAGCCCAGGGCTACTTAGCACTCATTAAGCCTGCTCAAAAACTTAAAAGGACCCACACTCAGATCACTTAGGGAGATTTAAAGTGTACTTGAAGTGGAGTTCTACGGAGTTCCTATTAGCTGTCAGTATCTTAAATGCAGCAGCAGGTGCTCAGTGGTTTCGGTTTACATAAAGAGGTAAAAGTTCAGCCTGGAGAGTTTAATATTCGACTGGTTTCTTGCATCTACCATAAAAATGCATGTTAGCATGAGATTGGTTTATCAGAGAATTGTCTGTTAAAGTGGACTCCAGACTATTCGTGGTTCAGTATTCGTAAAATCACCTATTCGTGGATTTTTCTGTTGAACTTAACTCCAAATTATTCATGGAAATTTCGCCTTTTCGCTGATTTTTTATTTTTTATTTTTGCAGCACACAGCTGAAATATTGAACAGGAAAATGCAACTTGGAGAGCTGAAACACAGAGGTGCAATGTGACCTGAGAGGAAGATGGCAACTTGTTACATTTACTTGAGTAAGTCTTTGTAAAATATGAACTTTTAGGATTTTTGTTTTCTGCACTATACTTTTTACTGTTACTTGAGCATCCCTACTATTACTAGGGTACAATTTCTGGATACTCTCACCTATTCTGAGTAATTTAATTCAATAAAAAGTAAAATATTTTAACCAAAAAGGAAGAGAAAAACGCCCCCAGTCTGTATACCAGGTTTGCTGATTTTATGCTATTTTCTATCTGAGCCTTCTGTGCCATATGGAGATCAAAATGATATAGTAAACAGTATATATTGTCACTGGAAGTACTTTAACCTGCTCCAACATGCTATTTACACTGTGTAAGTCTTTTGTTGACTAAAAAATGTGAAAATCTTGAAGTACTAAGAGGATTTCCTTTGTTCATATAATGCATAATATGCTATATTTGGTGCTTGAACTATTGCAACAGGCAGGTATGAGTGTTTTAGAGGCAGTTTAATGCTTGGTTAGTCGGATCTTCTCATTTTTCTTGTGCTTTATCTGTAAGTTTGTTTTAACTGGATCTTTAAACCCACCGACATGGTACTTCCTATGTCTTGTTTGCATTTGGGTCCAGTTCAAGCACAAACCAATTTTCTCTTTAGCTGCATCTCACAGGCTCCTATTGCATCATGAAGGCCACTGAAATGAAGAGAACTCATTTTTTTATGGTCAGCAAACCAATCTGGGATTCGTTTGATCTTTGTGACATGATGTTTGTGGAAGTAGCCGTCTGAAGATTTGACCCCTTGGTCTTAAAAGTGTCCTAAGAAAATCAGCACCAGCTTAAATCATTGCTACAAAGCAATAGCAAGGATTCACATCTTCCTATCAGAACTAATAAAGCCACCTTAAATTTCCTCACCAAACTGAGACGACTCCTGCTGCCTTCTGCCAGTAAGATACTGACCGCTGATAGGAGCCCTACAGAAGCCCGCTTCACATGTCGTCTTTAAATAACTCCACTGACTAATGTATTCACCAGATTTTATTTTTGTCCACCGGATCAAAGTTGATGCCGATTATTAATACTGCAAAACTCCCACCCGTGCATTGGCACACATTGCGAGGCAGCAAACCTAAAATAGCCGAGCAGGGAAGCATGAGTAAACCAGCGCTTCTGCCCACAAATACTCATTACGCAATACCTAAAATAGTGGTGGGGGGTTTTCAGTGACATTTTACATTTATTAGTTGACATTTCAGACTTCCTGAGGCCTTGGAGGCTCAAACTTTCCAGAAATGAACTGGTATGTGCATACAAGTACCGGTGCGTATCTTTCTGTGCGTGTGCGTGTGTACTGTAGCCAATAAGCCCATTAGCCCCAGGTTAAGTGATTTACAGCTTCGGCTTTAAGCCCCTCCTGCAATCTCATCCCCAACGCCCCTGTCTATCTGCTCCAGCTATCTGCCTACTTTATCTAGCAGATTATACACACACACACACACACATGCACGCACGCACACCTGTCAGTCTGCAGACACTCTGCTTGATTCGAGCTCGTGGCGTACAAAAAGCAAACACAAGACGGGAAACGTCCTGATCACACGTATCGAGGATGTGTACACACACCTTTGCGCGCGGCTCCTCATTAGATCGTGTTGTGCTCCTGGAGCCAAGCACAAAGGAGATGTTTCATCTGCTCTGTATGTTTGTTCTCATTGTGGATTCTCTTTGATACGAGCGTCCTCATCAATGCATCTAATAGCTCCACGTACAGTCTGGCTCTCTCTCTCTCTCTCTCTGTCTGTGTGTTTCGGGGAGGAACTGAAGGAGATGTACAATAGGCAGAAGAAGAGCGTGCACATGTGCGCACGGTGAACCTAATAAACTTCACAGCTGCTCTCTCACACTGCCTCTTTTTACGAGCAGCGTCCAACCTCCAAGACAAAAGGAAACGGAGAAAGCAGCTCTAAAGATTGGATAAAAGCAGCCGAAGGAAGTACTAAATGATTGCTGCTCTCCTGCTCTTCAAACCTCTCCTCCTCCCCTCCCTCCTCCTCCTGCTTTTGGGTTTTTTATTCCCTTTTTTCCCCCCGAAAGAATAAAAGGGAGAAACCAACAGCGGCAGCGACACAGACAGCGGCACGGGCATCGTCATAATGGGGTGGCCAAAGCGTTGCCACGACAACACAAGGGGAAGCGAGAAGAGGTAGAGTAGGTGGCAATAAAGGAAAAAAGGAAAACAAGATGGAGGTTGTTATTTACCTGTGGCTCTGCTGCCTCCTCGTCTCGTCGATGATAAATCGTGCCAGCCAGGCTGACTGTGGGGAAGTTAAAGCTACATTAAGCCACATCAGGGTTCATGAATCAATCAGAATTACAACCTAATTAAAATCAATCTGAGGAGTGATCACCTCTCTTTTCCAGGAAACTATTTTTTTTTCCCCTTTTTCTCTCACAATGAAAAAAGATTTCTGGAGATTCAGAATTTAGAGAGGGATTAAAAATTCACCTGCCTTCCTACAGATCTCTGTTTTTTTTTTTTTTTAAATGTTTCGATCTTTCATATCAAACAAATGCTGCTGTCAAAAACTGATTTATTTTTTAAAGTGGAGGGGGGAAAAGAGTGATACAAGCCGATTTGGTGTACTACTTGGAGAAGGAGTTGAACCCTAAACCTCCAAACTGGTCGTGCAACAGGTGGAAACCTCTGCAGCCGAGTGTTTATGAGCGCTGCAGAGTTTTGCATCACTGTGGAGAGACTTTTGGCCCATTTTTCTCTGTAATTGTTTCATAATTCAACCACACTGGAGGTTTTCTCAACAAAAACAGACTGTTTAAGGTCATGCCGTGGCTCCTCAATCCGCTCTGAGTCTGCGCTGTGGCCAGGCCACTCGTAGACGTTCATTGTCTTTTGAGCCATTCAGAGGTGATTTGCTGGTGCGCTTTAAATCACCGTTCTGCTGGAGAAGTGCTCTTGAGCTCAAGGTCATGAACTGATGGCCTTGGCACATGATCAATGTACGGTTTGAAGCAACTGAGATAAAAAACAGCCCTGTAATTAAATATGACATGACAGGTTATTGCATTCATCACACCGCATGTATTCAAGAGTGTAGGATAAACTTTTAGCTCAGATTAAATAACTTGTTGACGTGAAAGTGAGACTTAAAGGGGAACTATTTATTTATTATTATATATTTTTCAGGCATACATTGCTGTTTTATAGCACAATCAAGAAACTGTGTCTCATTCAGTTGTTATGAAAAGGCTGTACATGTCAAACATGACTTTGATTTGAAATTGTCCTCTGTCTCTTTAAGAAGCATCTGCTCTCTTCAACATGTCACATGCAGCACGTTATCACAGCAATGTTTGTCCGTTTACAGCAGCTCTTGAGAGAGCAGGACTGAGAAGCAGTACCTGTGATGAGCTCAGCAGACGCGCAGCTCCACCAGGTGTTTGCTAACTGCTGCTGCCGCTAGTCTGGAGGGGCCGGTTGCGTCGGAGGGGAGCTCTGTGAGACACAGCTCTAAGGAGGTACTGTGTGGAAAATGGCTGGCCAGTGGAGATGGAAAAAATCAAGGCAACACTCCAGGTATGTTTTTGATGAGGGGATAACATCATAACGTCATATATCGCTCAAAAATAGTTTAATTTAAACGTCTAATCTTTAAATGTTTCCTGGCGTAAATGTAAATGTGACCTGCACCCCGATGGAACAAGCCGTAGTGATGCTGGAGAGAAAAGAAGTGGGATGTTGGCACTTTCTGACCCAGCGTTACTCTGATTCATCCATCGCTTCCCTTAAGCCCTAAATTAAAGGGCTGTTTCACAGTTTTATTAAAAGGAACGTTTGGTAGCTCAGAATGTCTGAATTCTGCATAGATATTCTTTAAAAATACACTCTGAGCTTCATCAAATCTAAATATGATGTGTAAATACGGTATGATTTAGTAAAAGAAAACATTTGGTAAGTGTGTTACATTACTAAAATGAAACCAAGTCTGCACTCCTGAGCAGCTTTAGATGACTAAAGGTCTGCCTCAGAGCTCATCACCATAAACAAAACGAAATATTCCCTTAAAAAAAAACAAAAAAAACTGGATTCTCCCCCCCCTGGGTGTTTTGGCTGAAGGTGAAAGCCAAGATTGCTTCACGTGTTGCAACCTGTTCCCTCTGCTGATTTATCCGACGATGATGTCAATCAGCAGGGTAGCACTGAAGTCAGGAGAGCCTGAGACATTGCACCACTCGGATCACGGCGGCTGACAGGCGAGGTAAAAGGGGAGCAGCATCCAGGAGGATCGTCTTCGGCACTGAGTTAGGAGTGTTGTCATATTTTAATAAGATCTTGTCAGGGACGATCGGCTCACAGCTATCATGAAACAACCAGAGTAAATAGACCAAAGGTGGATTTGAATGATGCCAATTTACCCAGCTTATCAAAGAGCCGCTTCACAACGGCAGACTGAGGCAGACGCACACGTTAGCTGCAGCTTCACTCCATAAATAGACGCCGCTAAAGTGTGCAGGAGCAACGCTGGGAAAACTTAACCAGCTTGCCGCATACGAGCAAACCGAAATGAAACACCGCTAGTCGGTTTGCAGGCGTGATGACATAATGAAAATAAGAGCAGAGAGAACAAAAGGAAACGTTAATGAAATAACATTTTACACAACCTGTAAGTGCTTTGATACGGTAAACAATTAGAATAATGAATAATAAGGAAGGAGATGAAACTCATGACGGACATTTGTATTTTGTTATGTGCACATAACCCTGTTGCAGATCATTTTCACAAAATCTTTGTCACCTTTTAACATGATATGTATCATATAAAATTAAATCAAAAACAAAACGAACAAAAAAATATGCAGCAACCTGGTTGCAGGAGTGTGAACGTCCTTAAATTAATACAGTGTTGAAGCACCTTTTGATTGCATTTCGGCTTTCATTCTTCGTCAGGAAGAGTCTCTGAGCTTCCCACAACTTCCCTTGGCAATATTTCCTCCCTGGAAATATTAGCAATATTGGAAAAGTGTGTTAGACGTCTCAGACTGTGAGGACATGTCTGATCCGCAGCCCTCTTTAGGAGACTCCTCTGATGCTCAGTCAGATTTAGTTTGAGTCCAAGTCTTTCATTTCCTCTGCTGTAATGCTGAGAAATAAACCCCATCTTTAAATCCTCAGCTTCCTAACAAAAAAGTTGGACAAACTGGTTTCTGGACATAAACAATGGCTGAAAATTATAATTATGAAACGAAGAAAGAAGTCTGTCAGTGAAGTGCATCACATCACAATCCCATCACTCATGGCCAAACAGAAGTTGCACTCATTGCTCCACAAAAGGCCATTGCTGTTAGTTATGCTCTTTTTATTGGCTTTCTTCATGTTGCTATGACAATATCTTGTGATGAACGTAGGCTCTCCTTGCTGAAAAACCCTAAAATTGATCCATAGATAAATCCACTACTTCTTCTGTAACTGGTTCACTGCTGCTTGACGTCTGCGTGGTTCTGTGCATTCGGCTTGCTTTGGGGTGTCAACGCTCAAAAAGACGTGTCAGAAGTTAATTAGTAGAATGAATGACGGGTTAAAAAAAAAAGGTGTTTAGCATCAAGCCTTGCTATGTGAACGTAGCCTCCATATAGAACGATTGTACGTTCTATACTAGAAAGATAAAATAGTCCTATGAAGAATCACGAACCCAGTAGAGATGCATGGATGCTACCTTTGTGTGGCTTAACCACACAAAGGTCATCTGTTGAAAGCTGAATGTTGGACCAAAGCATCTCAAACACAGCAGAAGGCGTTGCAGTAGCCTAGTCGATGTCTGGACTGCAGTGGAGCTCAAAGGATGCAAAATTGGAAGGAGTAGTGAGTCAAAATTCCTCGCCAATGATGGAAAGAAACTGATAGCAATTACATCTAGTTATCGCTGCTGTTTGTGCTTTGAGAATTGGCTGCGCAAATAAAAAAAAATAAAAAGCTGGGATAATGAAACACTCAAAGGTCCAGCAGCCACCCCTGCACTGGAAGTCACAGACACCAATTTCAGCCTGCGCTGTCCCGTTCCTTGTGGCTTATTCGCCAATAAGAAACCGCTGACATATAAAGTCAGAAATAAGCCTTTGGCTCAAGCTTTGGGCTTTAAAAACCCTGTCCTCTGACACAGAAAACAGGTTGCATCAGCTCACAGCTGTCCGAGGAAGGATTTAGATCCTTGCCAGCTTATGCCGAGGGTAACTCGCAGAGAGCATGTGGTGGACAGGACTTGTGTGTGCTTGCCTATTGTAAGTCTGTGCATGGATCAAATACCCTGGGCTGTGTTGACGGAGACAAACAGGAGATGAACACGGTGTCTGAATGTCAAGTCGAGCCTGTCAGAGGGTCAGAGCAGTCAATGATTGAGCTACTGGAGTCAATGAAGGGAGGAGAAGGAAGGAGACGGCAAGGTGCAGACGCTGCGTTGGAGAGGGACGGTGTGGGTGTGAGGAAAGAAAGGGAAGGAACGAACGCAGGGAGGTGTAAACATTCTGCATGCATGCATGTTTGCCCTGGATTGGAGGAATGAGCCGTACGGGGAGCCGGGGAGTGAGACAGAAGGGAGTGCAAGAGGGAGGCAGATGGAGCTGGTTAAATCCTTGTCCTGAGTATTGTACCAATTGCAGCGGAGAGGCAGAGACAATAGCTGAGCGGTCTCCCGTCGCTTCCATAAACAAGATAAATTGATGATACTCCCCCGCCCACTAACATCGACGGTTTGCTTTTATTGCCTTTCAAGAAGTGGGAATGGAAACCTTCTGAAGGAGAACAAAGAGAAGCCCTGGGATGAGCGTACCTCCTCCACTCTCCGAGGGTTTCTCCAAGGCATCATGGATGAGTGGCAGCATTTGATGGCATTGTCTCATGTGAATAGTTTGGATTAGGAAAAAGTTATTTTCCGACTCTTGGTGCAGTGTTCCTGAGCCCAAAACTACAATGAATGTGATTCAATCAGTCGAGGCTTAAGAAATCGTTTCTTTACAAAAAAAAATGATTTGAACATTTACGTACGTCTAACATCACAGGACCTCTCTGAAGAAGTCTCAGGATGTTTCTCTCCTGTGGTTGACAGAGTAATGTGTCAGAAATGTTTTAGAAACAACGTGACTGTGCAGATATCAACTAGTTAACAGAAAGGCTAAAGGATACCACAGCTTAGACAGTAAGTCACCTATTTGTTGAGACACACCCAGCCCCGCCTGTTCGTGGATATGTTTTGTTGAACATGACTTCAAATTATTCTAGAAAAATTTACCTATTAGTGAATTTTTTCTAGCAGCAACGCTAGATGACACGCTATTGGATTGGCTGCAATGGCATTTGCAGAGCAACCAATCTGGGAGCAGCATTTATTTTCCTCGCCACTGATTGGTTTTTTCCCCCCAAAAGCAGAGATAAGCTAGCCTCTCACCTTATGTGGACGGCTGCGTCTTGGTAGGTTTGCAGCTGTGCGAAGCTTTTTTCCGTCTTTAGATGATGGATTAAATTGTGTTCCAAAAGACGGTCAGGCTTGTTTTATAACCTAAACCTACTTTAAACATCTCCACGGCGTTCTTCAGGATGCCGTTTGTTCATTAATGTTCTTTAAATAAACCTCCAAACAAATTGGATTCATACACATGGGCAGACTTCGTTTAATAAACTTAAGGACTTCTGAGGACTTGATTTAGGGGCATGAGAGTAAAGGGGTTGAATACAAACGTATGCCACGCTTTTCTTAAACTTCAAAACTGTGCACTACTTTTCTCGCCTGTCCCTTTAATTCCCCTGAAGCTCCATTAGTTTGTGGCTGTAACTTGACAAACTGTGGAAACGGGTCGAATTAATTTTGCAAAGCATCCTGTGTGCAATAATGAAAATAAATAAATAAATAAAACATCCAAGAATGCAACTAAATTTCCATCCACCGCTCTGACTTTAAGATATGCTAATTCACACAAGACGTGATCTAGAAAAATTAGGCCCTCCAATATCTTTCATACATTAGTTGACATTTAGAAAGTGACATTTTCGCTGTGATGAATCCAAACAGCAAAAACATGTTTATTAGAGTTTGTCTCTGTCTCCTGTGGTATTTATTCGGAGCTTGTCTACTTGTTGACGTAGTGTTGTTAGCGGTGATCTATGCTGCCTTCAGTGCAGTCAGTGATTTACTATGAGCTCTAACTCTGTCACAGGCAGGGCAGCAGAGGGGAGGAGGATGGGGGGGGTCACATTAAATGGCTGTCTGACCACCATCCATCTACCCGCCCAATCAATGACGCCATTCAAACCAATGCTGTCCACTGAATGCTGGCCCGTGTGACATGTCGGGTTGGAAATGATAAAGAATTCCTGGTTTGACCAGAGAGAAAGCCAAGCCGCTTTACAAACATTAATTCCACATTTGGAAGCCATCTGAATTGATTTAATACTTTAAAACATCTGCTGGACTGAAAAAAACAACACTGAGTTGATAATTAAAGCTGAATGCAGCAGCGATGGATGGAAAGAGTGAATGAAACGCCGTCATTATGGTACTTTAAAAAGGGTTTCTGCGTTTTTTAAGGAAAACACAAGTGTTTGGATTAATATGGAGACATTGTTTAATGTGTTTCATATGTTATTATTATATTTTAACCTTCTTTTGTGTCTTTAATCGCCTGTTTGTCTCCAAACTTGTGTCGGTAACTGATGTAAAACTAAAACCAAATGGTTTGTTAGAAAAAACAAACAAAGTTTGACAAGCAGATCTAGACAGCATGTCAAAGGGATGTGACCGTTTGTTAGTTTGTTAGTTTTACCTGCTCTATGCACTGTACAATGGCTGCTGTGTTTTGTTGTTGACCTACCGCTCAGAAACCACTTGCTGCATTCTTGTTGGTTGTGCTGGAGGCTTTACTTCTGCTTTTCAAAGATGTACGGTTGGAGAACTGCCCATCTGTTTGCAGCCATTTTCACCTGAGCGTAACGTTGAAGTTGGAGGGCGTGGCCAGCAGCAGCTTATTTGGATTTAAAGTGACAAGACGCCCTAGGAGCTCAAAACAGGCGGAACTGACCAGACTGAAAACTCATTGTCTAAGAATTATTTTATGCAAGGAATGTAATGAACATGTTTTTTTATAGTACATAGATCTATCCTTATTTATTTAAAAAAAGCATAATAGGGATAATGTATTGTAAGGAAGGATAAAACTGTATAGAGTGGACAAAAATAAAAATAGGTCCCGGTCTATGCTGGAACGACTCCACCTCAAAAAACTTCAATGCATTTTAAAAACAAAAATTTGGAGCAAAAGATGCAGACATACACCTGCACTGTTATTTAATTAAAAGTTTCTTAGTGAATGTGACATGTTTTCTTTGTGGCCATCAACCAGCCTCTAGAATAATTCTGGTGTAAGCTCTGACCACTCCTTTTTGACAGAATTGGCAGACCTCACCGAAACGGGGTTTGGCTATTGGCAGAGACCAAGCTTCCAAGCACAGTCCACAATTTTCCAATAATGGTGAGGTCATGGCTGCTTTTGAAACTTAATGCCAGCCTGGTTTATCTATTTCCAAAACAGACTGTTTTGGATGATTTTCCCATCAGAGCGCCCGATTGTGTCCATGTTTTAACCATCTGTTTGGGAGGAACTCCGACTTTCTTGTCATTTCATCCCTCTTGTGGAGTCATCGGTGTGTGGAAACAATAATTGTGGCGTGATAGCTCAGTTTTTTGTGTCATCTAACCATAACACATGTATCCAGAAAGTTCTCGGTATCTGTGGGTACTTGGAAATACCGGTGGAGCTTGAAGGTGTTGATTTCGAAGCAGCGGCTTCTTGAATCGCCGGGGGGACAGTGATACTACTGTTAATCGTCAAACCCTGAGACTCCGCGGCTCCTTGATTACTTCTGAACATCAGAACCAATTCCCCTGCATGTATGAGTCACAGTTTCAAATATATGATGGAAACTTGGACAGAACCGGTTGCTCCGTTGGGGCGATGATCCCAAAAACACATCAAAGCGTCTGGGATGGCCCTGACTTCAACCCTGTTAGGGACGACGCTTAAAGGATGGGTTTAACCCAGGAAACAAGCCCGTTTCAGCAAAGAGCACACAAAGACAAGGACTGTTCACGTCTAAAAAAGCAGTAGACTAAAAATGATACATTGAAAACACCTTTTTGACTTAGAAATACACACAGACCGCAGCATTTACACGACACATGCGGAGTCAGGCGCTTTTAAAATGCTTCCCTCATCTCGCATTCCCTCTACAGTGACTTCTAACTTTTGTCAAGTCTAACTCAGGTTTGCAGCCTTGATGTCCTTGTGTCAGAAATGAATCCTTCTCTTCAGATTTGTGCGTCTGGCGGAGAAGTGCATGCCCAGAATTCCTAACAAATAATCTATTGGTGCCGAGACGGCCCAGCAGGGGGAAGCCACTCGCATTCATTGAAATAACCGGTGGAGGTCTGAGCCGGGCTCATATAGGAGACATAAGCAGGCAGCTGATGAATGAGTCTGCGGTTTAATGAAGTGTGTTTGCTACAGGGGAGATCAGTGGTTAAGGGACAGAAATCCCTTGACGATTTGCAGCGATCACAGAGGGACAGACGAGGGCGGGGGAGGAGATTTAAAGCCAGTAGAGGTGAAAAATAATGAAAGGAAACCAAAATGGGTCATTCGTTTTGTCCGCGATGCCTAAAATAAATATAATATTTGAAGGCCATTAAAGTCCCGCAGATGCATGGATGAACACCCGGCTCCGTCCGCTTGAGCTCTCGTTTTTGGTTTATAGCCGGTCAGTTCGAGAGTTTTTCTTCACAAGGTCGTTTTCATAAACATTTCTTTCTCGCGCGACCATTAACTTCCCACAATGCAATAAATCAAACTGAAACACACACACACATCCATCACTCCGGGTGAGTCAGACTGACAAATCGCACCTCCAACGGCAGGTCATTTTCATTAATGCAGCCACATCATGTTTTTAACTGTGACGAATGAAGAAACAAAGGCTGACAAAACAAAGCAGCACGTTTGGAAAACTTTGCTTTTGAAATTAAGCTTGTATTTCACACACAGTCTTGGTGAAAACAAAAAAAGAGACGAAAAAGAAAAAAAAATAGTGCACCCTAATGAAAGTCTGCATTTTTAAACAGATGGTATGTCTATGGTCTTATACCATAAGACTATAAATGCATGAAAAACTGCAGAAAATATTTCCAATTGTTCCTGCAAAGTTTAATGAAGAATAAAGAAACACACTCAGATTTATTCCCATCTAACATGACTGAAATCGCACCATTTCTACCTCAGATCCAGGAAGTTGTCCGTTGACCGCAGCGTGTTGCCCAGGTGACGGTTTAAAGAGATCCACTGCATGGAAAACCTTCTGCAACTGGAAAACTTTTCAAAGCTAACGTTAAAACTCTCTTATCTGGCAAATGAACCCAAAGTCGGATGGCTAAAGAACGGGCTGTTATAATCCTTTTGGTTTTGGGTAATATTCAGCTCATTTATCTCTATTCATTACTGCTGGAAAAATGTTGTCAGATTAGTTTATTCTTGTGTTCAGTTCTTTGTGCATTTTGATTTATTATCCCCTCTGATTTGATCTGGTTGCTTTATTATTTTCCACCCCTGCCTTGGTACTTAAGCTCCAGAGTTTTTTATTGTTCGTTACTGGTTTCTTCCGTTACTCTGCCGTATTCTTTGTCCAAACTCAACCTTCTGTTCATCTTGTTCTGGTTTTCTCAGTTTTCAGTTTTAATGTGACGTCATTCCAAGTTCCTTTCTGCATTTTGTTCCTGCAAACCGTTGACAAAAGACCAGACTAGAGTGAATCAGATGGAATATCGATAAAGACTGGGACTTCCGGAATCATGTTGTTTGGACAGATGAGTTTTTAGGACGTTTCTGGTGAAGTTTTCAGACAAAATGCAGGATCTTTGGAAATTACCGTCAAGTGTAAGGCATGGATGCGGCGGCATCGTGGTTTGAGAAGTGATAACCGTGACGTTTATGACGCAGCAGAAGCTGCTTTATAAAAACGTGGGATTATCCGTAAGATAATCCCACCCAGCAGCATGGAGAAGGTTCAAAACATCTCAATAAACCCACCGACCAAACTCAGATTCACAACACGCATCTTTACATTTCTATTTGTGAAAAATGTATCCTTTCGGTCGTGCATCCTCATCTATCGGATAAAAATTCAACTAAAAGCTGTTCAAGTCCGTAAAGCTTCAAGGCGTCGGATGCTTCTGCGAGGGCAGAGAGACTTGAAAAATCAAATACATCCAAGACGTTTCTCTGCGTGACGCTAAATGGCCGACTAAATCATCAACCAGAGAGACCTGTCAGAGTAGATTCAGACATGTGCCGGCCAATCATGTGACCTCCTACTGGAATATATTTGAATGCACTCGAGCAGACATTTATGAGGCCAAATAGGGGTTGGATTGTGGCTCTGATGAGGTCCATCAGCACATGTTAGCAATCTGCATTCAGGCACAATGCTTACTGATTACTAATCAGAGGCGTCAGGCAACAGGCAGCCAGCAGCTCGGGCTATCACGACGACAAACACTGTGATTGCAAGCGAAGGAAGGAAGGAGAGCGAGCACAACACACATAACCTATGAGTTTGTGCGTGGCGGGGGGGAAAAAAAAAAAGCATGCACACACTCCTGGTCGCCCTTTCTCTCGGCGCTCGAACGGTCCCAGAAGTGCAGGCGCAGCGGTGCAGACCTTTAACGGGCTCCAATCAGCGGCAGCGCCACGCAGAGATGAGAGGACCACACCTCGCTCCGAAAACAACCGAAATCAGTTTAAGGACACGCATTACCACCGGCCTTCCATGTCTGCCTCACCCCCTTCCTCCCCCCTTTTTCAT
>NW_006800102.1:134762-196872 GCF_000485575.1 Poecilia formosa
CTCCCCCCCCCCAACCTCCCCACCGTATTACCTGACACTGCCAGGTGGGAGTGACTCCATTATCGAGTTGAACTTTGACCCCCTGCCTGGCCAGAAAAGAGAGAGGCTGTGTGTGTGGGAGAGAGAAGGTGAGCAACTGAAATGAGGCCAGTCTAAATGTTGGTGTGCCAATGAGCCAACGCTTTTCTTGAAATGTGTGTGTGTGTGTGTGTGTGTGTTTTGGGGAGGAGGGCTGTGTGTGTCTCTCATGACACCTCTGGCCATTATTAAGTCCACTTTATTCTCTGGTCTCTGGCATATTTTCCACTCTCCATATGTTCATATTTTTGTCTGGAGCTCGGCTCCATAACAAAGCTCACCAAGCGTCTGATTAGTATTCAAGAAATCCAGGAGCGGTTCTAACTTTGGGACCCGGCTTACGTAAACTTTAAAACCCACGCGCAAAGGCGGTGGACAGAGCAGCAGTCTGAGCAAGAAAAACAGCATTTTAAAACGGAAAGGGGAGAAACTGTAGAGTCATCATAGGCATTTATGTAATATTAATTTTTGCACCCTTATTGATTTATTTGAACCTTTCATTTCCAAGGAGAGCTAATCTGAAAATAATAAACACTAACAGTCAGAGAAACAGGCCCATAAAACAAATTCCTCCAGGTCCAAGCAGATTATTCTGCTGTTGCATCTTGTTTTGAGCTTCTGGTGCCTCAAGCTGCAGTTTTACTTGTAATGAGCCGTAGCACTGTTTCTGAGAATGCATTCACACCAGCCGTGTTGGTTCGCTTTAATCAAACTCTAATTTGTTTTCCTAGGAAGTCCAGGTCATTTGGGGTAATATGTATTCGACCTCTGATCCGTCTGTCGGTTTGATTAGAGATAACTCTGGTGCTGTTAGAATGTTTATGTATTGATAACCAAGCGAACCAGAGACCGCTCCAAAAGCAGGAAGCGGACGATAGTGCGGAGCATTCTGGGTAAACGCAACCAAAACAAACCGGAGAAACGGCTTGTGATCTTTTACGAAAGACAAAACTGAAATCCTTCCACCCCTAAAATCTGATGCCACTCTATTTTAACTCACATTTCATGGAGAAGGATGTTCACTGTGAGTTCAGATTCTCCATATCATTTCGTTCACAGAGTCATTTCCTCCGTTTGACCGATCGGGAGGATCAGTCGTTAAGCGGTTGATATGTCTTCTGTCTTTAAACTCAAATTAATCGTAGCAATAAACACCTTCCAGCCAGAGTCAGCAGCACTGGAAGCTGTTTGGCATTAGCAGGGAAGGTTGTTTATTATGCATCTCCTGCTCGCAACAATGTTGCTCAACGTGGCTTTTAATTTTATGGAACGATTGATAATGAACTGTAGTCATTTATCAGTCCACATTTGAATGTTATAGATTTTATCCGAGTCAAGGTATCATCTCACACCGGCATCCCGTTAACTAATTAGCTCAGGTCTTTTGTTCAGCTTTCAGTATTTAAACCCTTCTCCTGCTGTCACTCCTTGCTGGTTCCTCCTGTTAAATCCTGACTGGTCTTGTCACCTTCCTGTTATTCCTGGTTCCTGTGTTTCCATGTTTTGTTTTTTTTGTTGTTGTTGTTGTTGTTTTTTCATTCTTTATTAACTTTTAAGGCTCAGCCTGCTGCATTTGGGTCCAACATCCACACACGTCATCACATAGAGGGCCCATGTCAATATCAGCAAATCCAAGAATGACAGAAATTGTTCCTGGACAAACCAGACAAAATGAAGGAAATCACTTTATGGTCTGCCAAGACAAACAGTGAGCTGGTTGGCCACAATGAAAAGATATGATGGGAGGAGTTGAGGCTAGCCATTCAGAAATGGCAAACCAAGCAAGGTGGTGGCAGCATTGTGCTGTGGTAATGTTTTTTTGCACATTGCATGAGACGGAAATGCAAAGAAATTCAACTCAAAACTGACAGCTGGATGATCTTTACTTGGACAGAATTGGGTGATCCAACAGGAAAATGATGCGAAAAGCAAAACTGGCTTTGGAGTTGATTAACAGGGTGACACCTAGCAACTGGAATCACCTCCCTAATGTCAATTCTGTGTAAAATCTGTGGTCTATGATTCATATCCAGGTTGTAAAAAGGAAACCATTAAAATTAAATTACTTCTACCAATTCTTCCAACAGGAATGGTTGAATATATTACCAGCATTATGATAAAAGCTTGCTAATCAGTAGAAAAGGGGGCGACGTCCTCGGGGTGCAACTAGGAAACCAACATCCAACTTCATGTTACTGGAGGTGTATGAATATATTTTAGCCTCTTTTTTGTGACCCTTTACAAGAGAAAATCTCCAAGCTGAACCCAAATGTTTAAGTAAAGTGAAATTTATGACCTTCATGCACACAACTGGCTGATATATCTGCATGGTGAGCATTTACGCTACTATACAGGAGAAGTTTGGCATTTTGAATCGAAACTTTTCTGTTCCCATCGAGGCAACAAATTAGTTCCTTTAATCAGTGTTTGGTAATAAACCACATAATGATTTGTTCCTGGAGGATCATGATGTCAATTTGCACTTTCTCGCAAAAAACACTGATTTTTTTTCTTTTATTAAGGGCCTAATTAGAAGAGTAGAAATAATGAAGATGCCACCGATGTTTGATCTATCAGAAAAACTCACAGGTGGTTGTGACTGGTATGAAACACAACGGAGAAACAAAACGCCGCACACTTCTGACAGTTTCCTATAATTACGCGTCATGACCTCAAGCCACACACGAGTTTCACAAAAACAGCAAAACTGGGTTTATTAAAGTCTCGAAACCGCCCCTGTGATTATGTGAACACGTTAATCAGAGGAACTAAAGAGACAGCGGGCCTCTGCTGCCACAGGTTGAGATGCAGTTGGGGAAACTCGAAAAAGAACACCCTGCTGCTTCTTTAGCTGCCAAAGCAACACAATAACGTTCCCAGTTTGGTGCGGACGGAAGATTCTTGCCAAAATCTGGTGTTTTCCTCTGTTTAACAGCGCAGCCTCTCAGAGGAGCCCACCATCACACAGGAAAGACAAGAAGGGAACCGAGGGGAGTTTTGGCTAATGTGCATCCAGGAGAGCTGGGGAGTTTCTGCTCCTCTCTCTCTCTCTCTCTATCTCTCTCTCTCTCTCGCCCTGCCTTTTGTAATGAAGCAGCCGTCTCCCAGTGCGAGCTCCCCGTCGCAGCAGAGCAACCCCCCCCCGCCTGTTTTCCAAACGCGGCCTCCCGCCCTCGCCAAGGATGCTGAGGCGGCCGGAAAAGAGGGAGTGGGGTCTCCTATCTGTCTGAGGAAGTGCTAATAAGTGAGAGTGTCTGCCA
This sequence comes from Poecilia formosa, assembly GCF_000485575.1. NCBI lineage: Eukaryota > Metazoa > Chordata > Actinopteri > Cyprinodontiformes > Poeciliidae > Poecilia > Poecilia formosa. Next base: position 138,101 of record NW_006800102.1, read on the forward strand.
GGAGAGAGACCCGGCGCACGTATAGGTGGGCTTTCATTATGCATTCAGCACCTGTGGACATGCGGCCACTTTGGGAGGGAAGCATGATGGAGAGATTTGACTGAGGTAGAAGAAATGGTGGATCAGTCGCTGTGGTAATTGGGCTCTGCTGACGTTATCTTTCAAAAGTGTCTGAAGCTCCCATAATGGCGTGTTCTTTTTGGTGGCTCTGGCTCTTTCTGTGTGAGTGTGTGTTATTTCAGCGTATGCCTCAAGATGCAAGCCCTGCTAATTTAAAATGCACCACTTCTTTGTAATGCAAGCACTGTTTTGTGTGTGTGTGTGTGTGTGTGTGTGTGTCATACATACAGACACGTGAAAGCAGATCTACTTAACAGTTAAGACAAATCTGCTGCATTAATAATAAATACCTTGTGTCCCATATGGAGGTCTCACACACACACACACACACACATGCACACACACACACACACACACACACACACACACAGAGCCTCCCTGTGACAGATATGCTTTATTCACAAAAATATATAAACTAAGGAACATTTTTTTTTACGTTTAGTCATTTTCTGTGAGGGTGACTCTTAAAGACAGAAAAGTAATTTTTCAGTAACCTTTGACCTTCCCAAGTTTTGTCAAGTTTTAACTAATAGGTTCCATTTTTTTTGTAGATTAATGTATAAAACCGAAAGAAGTTCAATGCACTGCACACACCATGACACTAAGGTGTCAGACTGCATTAAGAGAATCTGTATAACATTTTTTCTCCACATATATTTAATGTACTTGAAGACTGGACTTTGACTAGGCCAACACATGTACACTTTGATATAAACCACTCCATTAAAACTCTTGCTGTATGTTTTGGATCGTTGTCCTGCTGGAAAGTGAACTTCTTTCCCCGGTTCACATCTTTGCAACCTGACAAAAAGGTAAAAGAAACATAAAGTATTTGGTCCAAGTCAAGTCTGTTTGAACTGAAACGATGATCATTTAACCTCTTTGTTATTGTTTATGTTTTGTATCTTTGGTCTTGTGTTCATTCAACTTCTTTGGATTCAAAATGAAGCCGTCCACCATGTGATTGATTTTTTTGTTGTTGTTTTTTTGCGCCAACCATTTTAAGACGACAGACCAGAATAATGAAGCTTAAAAATGCAAATAATATGTAGAAATAGTGAATTCATTTAAAAGCAACCAAATATTGAATAGGGAAAAGTAAGTAAACTTACAGATTTTCACAGAGTTGGACAAGTTTTGTGTAAGATCACGTCTAAATACGAGAAAGTCTGAATATTTGAAAGAAACAGATGAAGAAATGAGGACTGACTGGAGACGTTTTTCCACAGCACTCTGCTCCCGTTCTGAACAAACCAGTTTAATGGATTCACAATTTGCTTGTGTAACAGCAGCCCTGCTCTGTAATGTATTGTTCAATACTCTGGTGTAACTACGTTTAGGACCAGCATGCGTGCAGCTTGCCTATTACTGCAAAGTGGCTAAGTGGTTTCCTACCACAGATGAATATGTGTCCTAGTTGTTGGAAGAGAGAAATGAAAGACTAAAGCACAAGAGCTTTAAAAAAGAAAATGGCACTTTAAAGGATTACAAGAAAATCTGTTTTCCTGGAAGAGAAATATAAAGAAATTACAGATGACAGAAAGCTAAGACACCATTTGTTTCTTTTTTTTTTTTAGATGAAGAAGTGCCGCTTGTTTTTATCAGAGTTACACCGAAAGCAGATTTTCTTGCACTGAGGTATCAGCGTAAACTATTTTGGCCCAGCTTCCACAGAATAGGTGGTATTTAGTGTTTTGCCTTCACGGTTCTTCGCAGACTGAGGCTGTTCTGCTTGTTTTCAAGCCTTGTAGGCCACGCCCACTTTTGGAGAACAAAAAAAAACAAAAAAACAATGCTCACACTGTGGGCTTTCTTATTTTAATATATTAAATAATCTATATTATCCAACCTCTGACATAATTTCCTTCTGTGTGTCTTCTTTCTTTTTACTTCAAACTTTGATGCTGGTATTTGACTAAATGTAACGTTTATTTCATAATTGGTGACTGTATTCTGTTTTTATGGTGTAAAGCATTTAGAACTGCCCTCGTTGCTGAAATATGCTATGCAACATGAAATTGACTTATTATTGGTACTAGTTGTGCTGCTTTTCTGGGCTCTTCAGCTTTTTTGAGTGCGTTCGTTGAAAATGCAAAGCTCACACTTTAGCAGTAAAAGTATTCAGAAGGACTTTGTTGTGTTTGGTGACTTTACCTCGACCGCCCTCTTTCTCTGTATTCCTCTCTCTCCTCGGCTCTGTCCAAGCCTACTGTCTCTGCTTTCCCCCTAAGCATACGGCAGCCCAGTCCAAAAATCACATCCGCTTGCATATTCCCCACCATTTGCATATATACCCTCAGATAGAAACGCAGATGCTCCACACTTTCACCGCCATCCGTCTCCTTCTCTCTGTGTTTGAAATGAGTTGAGTTGACATTTTGCTGGTCTCCCTCGCTCTGCACCTCAGTTATTTCCCAACTGACTCTCTCTGCTGTCTTCCTTTTCTCTACCCTCCCCTCCTTTCTCCCTTTATCTCTGCTCTCCTACACAAGATGATGTGACTGAATCACCTCCATTTTGCAGTCCTGACCTCAATGCATAGTTTTGACCTCTGTATATCTGAAAAGTTTGTCCAGTGGCAGATTTTCTGCTACCTACGTCTTCCTGTTAATGCCAGTCCATCACTCCGGCTGTGTGTCTCTGTTTCTCCCCATCGATGATGACCACTGATCAATCCATTCATTCACTGACCTTTACAGACACAGACTATTAGTCTGGCGTCGGCACACAGAGAGGAACTCGATAGTTCTCATCTAATGATTGCATATGACATAAAAAGAAATGGAGAGCAAGGTTCAACTGCGGTCTTTTCACAGCCAGTAGCATGGCATCCAATAGGCGAGTGCGGCAGGCATGTTCATCTTTAAATCCGATCATTATTCAAAGCTGGCCTTAGAACTGTAGCCGACTGGAAATTCCTCAGAAGCAGCGTTAGACAAGGTCCATTGCACCCCACGACATAAAATCCACTGATTCAGAGACCGATAATCATTGTAATAATTAATTCATGCACACTTGAAGAATATCTGATTAAAATGTTCCTTTACAGCTCTGTTGAAAGAATGAGGGACACTCTTCAAACAGTCTCACCAGACGTTAAATCCTTTTCCCTCTTTTTTTCTTCTTTTGTTTTTTGGGGTGGCAGAAACATTTTCTACACCTCTAGACATGATCTGGTTCAAATACAGTAGACTGCTCAAAACGGTTTCACCAGTTCTGCGAAGGTCGAGTGTTGTTATTTATTTGGAGACTCTGATTTTCTAATTCTGCGCTCCATTTATTTTTGCCATTATCTCAGTGTACTCTGGTTGTTTTTGTTTTCTTTCCCATAAGCTACACCTGGCTCACCGCCGCTTTGCTTCTTTTCTGGACAGTCATTTACAGAGCCACTGCTGTCATTTCCAACGATGCGTTTATTGCCAGCATTTCAGTCCCAGATCGTCTCTGTTTAGCCGTGTTTCTTTCCTCGATGGAGCCGTTGGTTGAGGTGTCAGAGCTCCTTGTGTTTCCTCTGATTTTGTTACCTGTAAATTACTTTTTGTTCAGTGCTGTTTGACTGTGTGTTACCACTAATGAGCTTTTCTTTTCCATAAATGTGCTTCGTGCACAGTGTTTAGCTGTGTTTCTTTTCTGGATATATTTATATATTAACTCTATGTGCTCAGTCTTTACATAGAAAGTACTCATGAGGATGCTTCTGTACTTAGTATTTTCTTTTCTGTTTTTCATTGACAAAGATGTTTCTGACATGGTTTCCTGCCTCTGTCTTCAGCTGTACTTGTTTTCTGCACAAGGCCATTGACAGATCTATTGCTTCCAAGTTTACACATGTTTTTTCTTTACTATAGAAATTATTCCTGGCTTAATGTTTCCCATATTCAGCCGTTTGCCATCCGTAGAGCAACAAAAGAAGATATTGCTGCCATTAAGCTTGTGCACTTATTTTGAACTCAGAAAGTCTTGCTAGCCAAGAAAGCGTGTCTAGCTTGGTCTTCTTTCTTCTCTTTCCTGAAGAACGCACTCCTCATCTACGAACAAACCCGCTATTGCAGCTATTGTTGCCATTTCCTCTCATTACTCTTTTGAAAGTACGTGAAGGAAGCAGATCTGGCATTTCATCCTCTTTCCACTGTTTCTCAGTAGGAAGCTGCATATTCGACAACTCAAAGCTGCTGGTCGTCTCTGTATGGATAACTTTTTTATCAACCGTGGTTTTAATTCTCTCTCAATCGGCTTGGAAACACTTTTACCACAACTGAGAACCGTATGTCCTTTAATCCCAAATCCACCCATCATGAGTCCTTTGCTAAATCGGCCTTTGTAAGTTTTATTGTGCTATTGCTGCACATCTGAAGTTTATTAACACTGTGTTCCAGTTTGCAAATGTTTCACATGTTGAGCTTAGTTTAGCAGAAGAATTAAACATTTTTAGGTATCCGAAACACATTGTTCAGAAATAAATTCGACCTACTCTCTTGATTATATCATCTTCCAGGATTATTGCGTTGTAACGTGAGTTTTTTCTTAGCAGGCTCTTTATATCATGGTTGCTTAGAATAAGTTGCTATACATACACATGTACATAAATATTTCTAATTCACTGAACATAATTTTAGATGCCGTTGCTGTAATGTACGTCACTGAGACTTCAGATTATCATTTGGTCCGTTATTTATAAATCTGCTTTGGCACAAACACGAAGAGACAGAGGAGACTAAAAAGTTGGTCATTTGTCTTTGATGAAGTGACAGTGCTTTGAAAATGTACTTTTATCTGTCATTAATTCTTAATGACTGATAAAACAAGCTTCAGTATCCAACCATTAGTTTATCAGTTCTTCTACTCAACTTGAGCTTTAAATATACAACATTTTACTTAAAGATAAGAACGGTAAGAAACCCAGTTAATAACCTGTCACTAATCTATCGATAAAGAAGACGTTTGCTGTGTCTTATGTAAAACTGTTTTAAGAGCTTATGGTAAGGAAGGGAAAAGGTCCAGGTTGGAGAAAGGCTAAATGAATCTTTCCTTTAAGAAAACAGCTATGCTGGTCTCTTAGATAAAAGTGTAAACATAAATTTATCCAATGTTTCCGTCTTCACAATTTCTGCGTCTGAATCTCCCCAATTTCTTCTTGCTTTGCTGCTCTCTGAATGTTTAGGAGCTGCAGCCTGTTTTCCGTCAGCGGCTCTGTAACCGCTGGTCTTTTACAGAGTATAGGTGTGAGAACTATAAAAACAAAGCAATTAGTCCAAATTGCTGCCTCCTTTCCGACAATCTGATCTCAGCTTGGCAGAGCATGAACCGAGCTTGTTCTGCAGAGCAGCAACTTTCTTATAAATTCTGACAACGCCGCAGCCTCCCGCGCAGCCAGGAAGTATTGTACGGAGGTGTTTATTTGTCCTTTATAAGTTAACTGCACTCAAATAACCAGTAAATAGAGGTTTATTTTTCTTTATGCTCCAGCTGGTGCGGCCTAGTATCACTTCCTTCAGTTCGTTTAACACATCGCCGCCTCCCTCGCAGGAAGTTTTGCCTCAGTCCTTAATTTCAATCTCTTCCACTTTGTAGAGATGCCTTTTTAGAGTGACGTTATTTTAAATACTATTTCACCTTCCACATTGATGACAAAATTCATTATCTGTCCATTTATCACATTATATCCCAAAGCTTGTGTTTGTTTGCTCTAGCCTGACCGGTTTCTGACCAGTCCTTACATCGCTCATCGAGATGCCGGCCTGCGTATGACTGAATGAATAATTTGTAGAAAACTTGCTGCCAGTGTCGAAATCAAATATCAGCAAACAGCCAAAGACATTATGTTTTTAAATGGTTATTTTCATTTTTATACTGAGTACAGGAACAAAAGATGGAGCAAAAAAAAAAAAAAAAAGTCTATTCTTTTCAAATTGACAATAACATTTATTGAACTTTGTCTTACTTATTGCAAACAAGTGAAAACCTACAATTACAAAGGGCTAAAAAGCTGCTTTATTTTTTGGTCCTTCTAATCTGCACTGAATAGCAAAATGTTAAGCTATAAAGAAACCATCAAAAAAGTGAAAGTACAGTCTAAACCAGTGTTTCTCAACCCTGGTCCTCACCGCCCCCATGCCCTGCATGTTTTAGGTGCTTCCCTTCTGCCACACACCTGAATTGTATCTCTGGGTGATTAACAGGCTTCTGCAGTACTTGATGGTCATGCAATCATTTGAATCAGCTGTTCTGGAATAGAGGCAGGTCTAAAACATGCAGAGCAGGGGGATGTGAGGACCAGGGTTGAGAAACACTGGTCTAAACCCTGCGGCACGAACTCGGGCTGTCTTTAGAGGTGTCAGAAAAGGTTGTGTGGGGCAAAACTAAACATGCTTCAGGATCGGTTTGAGGGGAACAACAACAGGTTCGAGGTGTTCCACCCAACTCTCCATCAAACAGAGCAGGCACGTCAAACTCCAGTCCCCGAGGCGCGGCGTCCTGCAACATGTTAGTGTGCTTCAAGTTCACTACATCTGAATCAAATCGCCTCCTCATACACTCAGGTTCTACAGAGTAAGGACTTAATTATGCCTCAGGTGTTGACCCAGAAACAAACTTAAAAGTTGCAGGACAGCATCTCTGGGACATCCTGGGCAAAACATTTGGAGCCACAGAGGCCCGACCTTGCAGCTTTGAGGACTTAATGGTTCTGCCGCCGACATCTTGGTGGAAGATACCCAAACTCATCATCAGGATTCATGGGTGGTCATAATGTTATGCCTGATTGGTGTGTATTCATTTAACCTGGGGGTCCTCCTGTATGAGCTGGAACCTGTCTCAAAGGAAAGAGGCCTACTGTACGTGTCTTTCAAAGAAAACTTAGTCATTTGTAGTTAGCAAGTGAGCTAGCATAAGCATTAGCGATGTGAAGTGACATCATGGAGGGTTTTGCTGTCTTTTCTTTTCAGGTGATATCTGCTTAAATGATATTATGCATTGAGAGAATGATGGACAAACAGATTTTAATTAGTTAAACGTTTTGCAATGGCACTTTCAGTTCAGCTCATGAACTAGCGGGATTAGCTAGCAGTAGCTGCAACCAGCCGGTTCGCTCATGGTGTCCTCCTTTCTGCATCCCTGCTGGCTTCCTGTCCGTAACGTGTTTTATCACAAACCCTTCAGCCTTTTGTCTCCTTCAATCTAGTTTGGTGTGTTTGCTCCTCGGCTTGTTTGTCTCCGTCTGTTTGCATTCTGCCTCTCTTACTCTCTGCTGACCTTTGCTTCCTGTCCTTTTGCTCATCCGTCTTCCACGCCGTCTCCTTTACCTCCACTCCGGTCTGTCCCATTCCAATTTACTCCCTATATATCTGCGGCGTCCAGTCGCACACAATCACAACACACATGCCGACACCCCCGCTCTGCCGGGGATGAAGTAAAACACAAGTCCTGCTATGAGTCAGTCAGGTGTAGGTGCCCTTGTGTGTGTATGTGTGTGTGTTTGTCCGTGCATGGTTGTGTATCCATTGTTAATTAACCCCCCTTCACCCGGCTCAGCCCCCTCAGGAGAGGCTGTGCGCTGAGCTCGCTCCCCGAGCTCCCGCCGGCTAATCCACACCTGCGTCTCCCACGTACACAATCAACACGCAGAGATCACGCAGTGAGCTCTTTAAGGTGCGAAAGATACGCGGCTCGTGTAAATTCAGCCTTGTACCAGAACACAAAAGCATATCAGTGGTGCAACACCTGTGCAACGGTGATTGTTGCTTTTATCCGAGTGTGATATCATGCACACACACACACACACACACACACACACACACACACACACACACACACACACCTGGGAGGATTTCAGACTCGCACATTAACGGCGACATTACTGCACACCCGAATCATGCGGAAAACATGGAGAGAACCGGCATGGCACTTGATGTCTGGCTCTCGTTGCCGCAGCGTGCAGTGCCAGTGGGGGGCGGTGCGTGTGTGTGTGTGTGTGTGGGGGGGGATGGAAGCGGCTCTGAAACGTGCCGCTTCACAATTTGCCAGAGACAACTACTGTGTTTCATGATGACACACAGACTCACTGAGGACTGGGTCTAAGTTACAGCGTTCACCCCTCTCTGTGTGGATACCAGACACTAGCTGCCAATATAAATGCCAACACCGATGCCAGCTAATGTGTGTGTGTGTGTGTGTGTGTGTGTGTGTGTGTGTGTATGTTTTCGACAGAGGAAGGTTGCCAGCTACATGCACACGCAAGTGGCGGCTGTTTGTTGAGCAAACAAGTAGGCTGGCGTGCGCACGTACAAGCCGACTGCAGTGTCACACAAATGAATGTGGTAAAAAAACACAAATATCCAAAACGTGGCTTTATGTGCAGAAGCTAATTGTCTCTCTGGTGCATTATGGGCTTTTTCCCCCCCTCGTCTGTTCTCTTCCTGTTTAAATTGAGATACTGTGTGTGAGAGAGGGTGTGTTGCCATTTCAATCCCCTCACTTGGACGGCCACTGAAAAGCTTGTCCTGAAAGAAGGCCTGCTGTTGATGTGATTGTTTTATGGCCGCTTCCATATTTGGTCAGATATAATATTCCATTCTAACATTTCTCCTGCCAGAAGCTCTGACCAAACACCACCACCCTCCATCATTCAGGAATGCCTGAAAACCTAAACACAGCTTGAGTTTACACCGCCGGCCTCGCAAAGCGCCCGGCCCGTTAATACACTTGAGAATTGTTCTAAAACAAATACCTTTCAATCGTCAAGGTCAGAAGACTATGAAAACATGCGATTCCCCAGCGCGGCTTGGGTCCTCGTGGTGGGGACGCTGAGCATTACGAGCCCGGCTGGCAGCGAAGTATTTTATGGAGCCCATATTAGGGTTGGACGCCGGTCAGGATGTTTGGCCTGCATAAATCCAGCGACAGGACAATAGAGCCAACATCGTCGAAGAGGGCTAAACACGCCTCAAAAGTAGATTTTGCTGAGCCATTGCTCTCTCTCTTTCTGTTCCACTCTACAGCGGATTTCTTTTTTTTTTATGTGTGTTCGTTTTAGAGCTTTGCCAGCACAAGTGAGAAGTGGGAATAAAGGGAGTAGTTTTGCTGCCAATGACAGTCCAGGGAAATGTCTGAAACAGCCAGCTTTATGTGCACTGGTCTGTGGGAATCTGTCCTCTTGTTAAGAGCACAGCGACAAAAATCAGGAGGCCAGAACTTAATGAAGAGACTGCAAATGTGGGAAGTTAGGAAAGCACAAGAGCCATAAAATAAGTGCTGCATTTTGGAAGGAAGTAAACCAACAGTGACAGAAAACACCAACTCCAACTATTCCACAGTTTTCTTTATAAGGCCCTCCCTCCCTTTTTGTTTTATTTTTATTTTGTTACGTGCTTTCGTTTCTCTCCACTAACAACCAGGACAGGTACTGAAGTGTGGAAGGAAGCACTTAGCCACTTTGCCGTAATAGGCAGGCAGCTCTGGTGCTGGTCTTTAACGTAGTTACAACAGAATATTGAAAAATACATTAGAGAGCGGCGCTGCTGGGATGCATTAGACTTAACTGGTTTTCTCAAAACTGTAGGGCACTTCAGAGAATGTGGCCGTCCATCATTTCTTGATATTTTTCTCAAGTAATAGTCATGAACAATTGTTCTCCGTGGTTTCTAAATGACTCTCGTGGACGTCGGTTGTGTTTTCACGTATTGTAACCATTAAAAAAAAAGACACAAAAAGGCCAGAGTTGGTCATGAACCAGCATTGTGTGTGCAGCTCTTACCCTGGAGAGGTGGCCTGGCATTTAGCATGAAACGCCAGACCAACCATGCCCATTAACATACCTACTGCCAATTAGCTTATCTTGGGAAAGTTAGAGCAAAGCTGAGAAAGAAAAAAAAACATCAAGGTTCCAGCTAAAAAGCAGCTTATACCAGGTCTTTTATCGTGGCTAACAAGGTAAGCTTTAAAACCAATTTACATTTAGTAAAGATAAAGCTGAGCGTTTTATCTTAAACGGCGTTCCGGCTTCGGTTTTACGAAGGTAAACTCTTCACATAGGCAGCAGCTAGAGTTTTAGCTCAGTGTTTACAGCGCTCTCTCATTGGATGCCAGCAATAAAAACGGAGTTACCCTGGCCCTCTCCACACAGCCATTACATCAACGAGTGCACCGTCTGAATACACCGAATAGTGAATAGGATCCAGCGGCAGATAATACGGCAGAGGGGAATGGAAACAGGGTATAATGCATGTTCACTTCAAATCGTCTTTCTTTCCTTTTCAGCATCACCCCTCCGCTGGGCTCCCCACCTCTCCCTCCTTCCCCGCACGCCCTCTGCTTCATATCTTCCTTTCATTACCTGGAGAGGAAGTGGTGGAGGGGGGGGGGAGGGAGGAGGAGCTGAGATTGAAGGTAGTTAGTGGTTGCCGAAGTTGAAGGGGCGTGCGTTGGTGGGGTGAGGCGGGGTGGTGACAAAAAGGGAGGTAAGAGTGAGCAAGGTTGGTGAGGGTTGCCTTGGCAACGAGGAGCGGGGGGTCCTCGTTAGCCCAGCAGGTGCTAATAGAGATAACAAGGGGGCGCTGAGGGTGGGGGGGGGAACGAGGCAGGTTGGGGGAGGAAGGAAACAAGACCAAAAACCATATTTACCTAACCTCGCATCCTTCCTCCTCTTGGACCTGAAGTCATTCCCTCTGTTTTTTTTTTCTTCTTCCCCCTTTCACTCTTCTGTTTCTGTCTCTCACATGCTCTCGCTTTATTTTTTTTAAACCGCCTTTCCACTTTAACCGTCTCTTTCCATTTCGACTAGATTGCTTTGCACTCATTTCAACAACTGCCGGCCCTCTCGTCTTCTCTTTGCTGTCTTTCTCCCTCTCGCCGTCTCTCCATTTCCACTTTTCTTTCGACAATCCATTTCTGCCTTCCTCATCAAGCCTTCTCCTTCACCCCGTCCTCCGTCCATCCCCACAATACTTCAAGACGGATAGAAAATAAAGTCCTCCAGCCAGCTCTCCAGATGGGGGGGGGAAAAAAAAGACCATACAGACAAAAAAAATAAAAGCAAAAAGAAGAAGGAGGGCAAGGAGAGAGAGAGCGAAAAGGACATTCAAATCAATACTTGTGTTTGTCAGTTTGTATTTTCCACCCCTTTACGCCGCTTTTTTTTCCCCAGAGTCTCCTGCTGAGCGCACACTCAGAAACCTGTCGGTTTGTTGCCAGCTCAGGTTCTCCCAGAGTTCCTTCTCCTTCAGTCGTCCCCGCCGCTTGGTCGTCTCTGGACGAAGCCTCTTCACGAGGCATTTTTGCAAAACGTACACAGTCATTTTGTGCATTTCCAGTTCATACAACCCACTGCTAATTAAAATACAAGTGCCCAAGGCCGGACCACTTATCGGCACAAAGACAACTCAGGAACCCTGCTCTACCACTTCACATCAGTGCAGCCAGGCATGCTCAGAGAGGCAAAGTGCTCCACTATACTCATAAATTCTCAATAGGCAATAATGAAAATGTCTGACATGACACAGAATATACCTTTTTATTCAGACTGTGCAAAATAAATGATCGGCTCCCTCGTCTGTGATTTACATCTGGCGTGCGGGGCAGAACCCGCGTGAATGTTTTATCTTTAACCACAAACCTCAGCGACGAAATTCAATCACTCAATTCAGAAGGTCAAAGGAGAAGAAGGTTTTTAAGAGTCTGCCATTTTGAACACAATAAGAAATGTTCTGCGAAGCTGTCAAGCTATCAAGTGCCGTCCAAAGCTTAAGCGGACTTATTTCCTCGGGCGAAGAGTAATTAGCTTCTCCTCCTCTTGTTTTATTTCCAGCTTTGTTTAGCATTTAAGGCAGAGAATGGGAGGAAGGATATCGACGCCAGAAGAAGCGGGACTCCATGATTTATACGTTGCAACAGAGTTGGTGCTCATTTAGTTGATTTGGCTTTTTCCCTTAAGGCGACGGAGGCTCAGTCAAAGATCCACATGCTGTCACAATCTGAGGAAGCTTTCGGTTATGTGTTTTAGTTTACTGCGTTTTCTGTGTCCTGCTCAGGAATTTTTATCTCAGTGTTTGTGTTGTTTTTGGTGTTTAATCCTCAAATCGGTTTTCCTGGTTCCTGTTTAAATCTCTCCGATTCCTGACCCAACTCAGCTGCATCTTGCTGTTAGTCAAGAAACCAAACACCAGAGATTTGCAAAAATATAGACAACGGAGATTAAAAAAAAAAAAAAAAAAGTAGCAAGGGTGTAAAAACAAAGAATGGACGAGGATCTGACAGAGAAAAAGAAAAACCCTGGAGGTTTGTTTGACAGATGTCTTCTGTTCATCTACTTTACTGTGAATCAGACACTTTGCAATCTATAGTCATTTATTGACTAAAACTCACTTTAACTTCATCCATTTACAGACAACACACTATTCAAATACACACTCTTGCCAGAGCTGAAAGTTGAAGCTATTGCTAATTTTAGCATTAGCATGCTAACAGAAATGTTCAAAGCTAGTTATTGGGGATTGAAAACAAATGTTAAAAAATGCCCAAGTAAGTTAATCAGCTCATAGGTGTTTACTATGAGCTGCATATTGGGGATTATTCTGAAAACAAGTAATAAACCAATATTTAAAAGCAGGGAGCCAATGCAAGACAAGTTGAAATTAGTCCTAAAAATAAGTAAAAGTGAAAAATAAAACAATAAATATGAAGTTGTTAATATGTGGTGTTGTAACTAAGATAATTATCCATGAAAAATAGAACGGAGACCACAAAAAAAACTATTTTAGACAATAACATGCTTAATTAACTTCTGTAGCCATAGGTTACCCTGCAGTACACACACCCCCCCCCACACACACACACACACAGTATGATTTAAGCTATATTTCTGTTTATTAGGTTCCTTAATTACTCAGTATTTTCATATACAGAAACATTTCACTTAGTTTTGGTAAAGAAGAACTAAAAGTGTAGATTAAAGCCATTTCATCTCCAGGTCATAATGCACAGCCATACTTAAGACATTTTCTCTGCAATGACTTGCACCACTACATGTAAAATTCACCAACATTTGTCTCATCTTGCAGATTACAGGCTAAAACGATTCTTCCTTTTCTGATAGCCTTTACAGCAAATGTTGCTACACAAAAATCTCCTGGTGTTGCCCAGAGGGTCAGCGGACGATCTTTTGTAGAAAGCTGGTGCGGTTAGTTGAAAGAGCTGAACTCTGTGTTTGTTGCTTTCTGACAGAAGATGTTGAAAGGGTCTAAAATGTCAAAGAGGTCCAATCGCTATCCACCACTTAGCCTACCACTTTGCTGCAACCCTCTGTTTTGAAAAGGAAAGTGTCTCTTTTCATTTGGGATCAAGGAACAGTGGACATCTAACGGGAGGACGGAGAAAAAGAGGAATTAGAACGAGGAGGGCTGAAACAGGCGATGTCAGCCGAGGATCCAGCGTATCAGGACCTTCATCGGGTTTAAAGATTATTTAAAGCTACATAAACTGGACAGATAGGAATAATAACTACAACTGGAGTCCATCACACACAGATCAGGCCAAACTGGAACAGCTGTGTTTGAAGAATTAGGTGTTTTATGATTTTTTAATCTCTTAAAGTCAGCATAAATCATGATTGCTCCTCTACCGTGCTTGGTAGTTGGCATGGAGATGTTTGTGCTAATATGCTGAGTTTTGATTAGAAGTGAATGTCAAAGCTTTACTCCAAAAAGTCCAGTAGGTCACAGTGAGACGGCATGTTCTCGTTTGAGCCAAAGGTCTTCCTGCTGGAAAACATTCCACATGATCCATGTTTGTTTAATTGTTTTCTAGATTTACTGTCATGAACTTTAAGCAGCCTGAACCAGTTTCCTAATTTGCCACGTAGAAAACTGGGCTTTTTAAACGTACACAGTCATATTTAATACATTAGAACATATGTTCCGACGAGGTTCGCTTGTCAGATTAAAAATAGCTTTTGAAAGCAAACATAAAGCAGATATTAAATATACTTTTCATAAAGTCCATATTTCTGTATTAAAAGTTATTTATTTATTTTTATTCTTCCAATATGATATTCTAATCCTGGATGTTGTGTTTTCATAAGAAGAAAATCATCATTATTAACAGAATTAAAAGCTTGAACTTTGTGTGTGATTAATTTATACAGTGTTTCACTTTGTGAACTGAGTTACTAAAATAAAGTTTCCAATAATATTCTACTTATTAAGTGTACATGATGAGGACAAAAAGTAACACACTCTGTCCTGAGAACGCCACACCCTTCATCCCAACGGACCTATTCCAACCCAGAATCAAGCTCTGCACATGGCAGGACTTTATGTTTTGCAAAACCTTCTTCGTCCTTTTTGCCATTTTCACATGTAAGCGACGTAAACCCACATTTGTGCCAAACGTTAACATTTGACGCCAGTTCTGTTCTACCAAACCCCAGACTGGTCCATGAGACACATGATTCATCTCTGCAGACGAGACGTCTCCGTTCCTGCAGCGGTGGAGAGTTTTTTGCACCAGGATATCTGTCCTTTCCACTCAACTTGGTGATGCAGCTGCGCAGTCAGAGGCAGTTTGTGAAGGCTGCAGGTCTATAACTACAGAAAGTCAGCAATCGTTCTAATCGCTCCCATTATTTCCGCTTTATTACACTATGAGTTGACTGGAAACTTTAATAGAGAGGACATTTCACTACTAGACTATGACTTGCTGCCTTTGGGGCGTCATGTCATGGTGCCACGAGCTCCTCAGAGCAACCCATTCCTCCGTAAGTGGTCGTAGAAGAGTTCATGCATCAGTTTTACTCAGCTGTTGGTTAGTGAATACGTGTTTGTAAAAACTCAAGACCGAAACAGAAGGTGCTCTTTTATTTTTCTTAACGGCAGCGTATGTGATTAAAGAGGCGAGGAGGGAGGAAAAGGCTTTTGTCGGAACAGAAACACGAAACCAAATTGGCAGAAATGTTTCGTGGCTGTTTACGTGTCGGACAGAATCAGCCGATCCAAATGAAGAATAATTAGAAATGGAACCGCTCCATTCCCTGATCTCATTGTGTGATGGATAAGCAACAACAAAGATCCTGAAACAAATTTGCACAGAACATCTGCCACCGCACAGATCTCTGTTTAGATTTTTTTCTTTTTTTCCGTTGTTTGTGTCGGTGTCTGTTCTGCCTTCGTCGTAGAAACACACAGGCATGTTGCCAGCCTCCTATATACAGAACCTACCAGAGCACCGACTGTCAGCCTGTCAGGAGCCACACAATTTGGAACGAGTGGAATGTCTTCCAACCCCATTAAAGTTTTATCAGGCCCACCTTCACTTTAACATACACTTCTGCTGACTGTACGTTTCCCTCTGAGGACGGGAAACCTGGCTGCGTGTCTCATTCTTCCTGAGTTACCGTTTATAGTCTATACAGAGTTAATTACTCACTTAAGGAAGAGATAACGTCAGAACCACAGAGAAATCCAATCCACAAATTAATAAAAACCATTCTAAACATGTCTGAATGAAGACTTTTTGTTTTTTGTCTGGGACTGTGAAGGACACATTCATCAGGACAAACACAGCAATTATAGAAGGTCTGTTTAAAACTCTAAACCATGAAGAGGATCTAAATAAAACTTTTCAGCGTGTTTCCGTGAAGGCTGCAACGTAAATCTCTGCGGATTCAGATGCTTTTACTCCACTCCAGCGTCTGGCGGATAATAGAGTGCCGCCAAATGGCATATTACTCTTCCATTGGATATGCATGCGAGATAGAGGACACATAAGGAGGCGCAGTGATGCACAAACCAATCACGGACAATGAACTGAGCACAGAAACATGCAAGGACCCACACGCTTTTGTGCAGAGAAACCTGAATGAGTAAACCACAGATCCAAAGGACTACCTCAAGGACTATCTCTCTTTTTCTCTTTTGTCTGCTTGTCCCTCTGATTTTCTCATCTCCTGTTTTTTTTTTTTTCCCCAACCAAAGGAAAAAAAACAAAAAAAAACAACAACCAGGTGTGCAGCTGGCACTCCCTCCTCCCTCAGCCTGTCACCTCGGGGATGAGGGGATGAGTGAGAGCTACGGAGAGGAAAGGGAAAAAAGTTGGATGAGAGGAAAGGAAATTCCCAGCAGAGGGAAAGGGGAGTACAGACATTCCTGGGGTGTGAATTGTTACAACCCCTCCCTTTCATGGAACAGAGTCCAAAATGCCTCCAGGCAGATATGACCCTGAAACTGAAACACACACACACACACACACACACACGCACACGCAGAGACATATGAACAGCATTCATCTGCTCCTGAAAGAGCTGGATAAAGACATCATCTGTCATGGTTGTCAGCTTAAGTCTCCTGCCCCTCAACAACACCAACATGTACATGTCTGCCTGCGTGTGCGCAAGAGCCCGCCCTCAATAAAACAGAGGCTAGCTTAAAAAAAAGTGTGTGTGTGTGGGGGGGAGGGCGTTACAAAGGAAAGCCCCCTCACACTCCCCAACCTCCAGTAAATCACATGGACAAACAGATTCATCCTTCGCTCTCATCTCTCTGTAATGGTAGGATGGAGACGTCATCTGTCACACTCGGCTGTCAACTATCCAAACACGCCCGCCCACCTGTCCACACACACACCCACACACACACAGCCTAAACATATGCACATACGCTGTAATATTTCTATCTGTAAACACACCAATTACCTGACAGCAGCATGGGGTCCTGAGGAAATTGCAGCTTCATTATCATGTCGGTTATTCTGTTAACCTGCATGTCAGAGTTGCTGCAACACACTCAAAGCAGCCAGGCAGTCACGATTTCGGGTTGACAGGACGACCGTACGTGTCTGAGGAGGAGGTCGTTCAGACTAAATACATTTATCAAGGAAAATAAAACATATAAACTCAACAGGGACGGTTGTGTGTGAATTACAGACCTCAGAGAGATCTGCATACAGGAATGTGCAAAACGTGTAAACCACCCCAGTTTATTTG
Source organism: Poecilia formosa (assembly GCF_000485575.1). NCBI lineage: Eukaryota > Metazoa > Chordata > Actinopteri > Cyprinodontiformes > Poeciliidae > Poecilia > Poecilia formosa. The sequence goes on from NW_006800102.1 coordinate 155,190, forward strand.
GCTTCAGACGTTTGTTTTAGCGGGTGAAGAAATGTTTGCGAACTCGAGATTGCACTTGCCTCCAATTTCGGATCTACAAGCAGAAAGGAAGACCTGCCTCAACAACGTCAAGCTTCTGGGCTGGACGTAGTTTACCCTCGTTTAAATGAGGCATGAGTTTGGGACAAAACCTGCTCTAAAGGAGGTTTATTTATGGAAGCCACCTCTAGAGCATAACCGCTCATTCTCCAGTACTAAAACAGGTTGCTCCACAAATAAGCACTGGAAAAAAGCTCATGGGAATATTGGAGTAGCAGATCCAAAAGGGAAACGAGCAACTGGTGTCACAGCTGGCATGGCAAAAAAAAAAAAAAAAGGGGCCAGGGAACTGATCCTGTCCTATAACGAGGTCTGGATGATAGTTTTGCATATAATTTTCCAGTCAGATAAATTGTCTAAACTGCTAATTGAACAGATTCTTAATAAATGAACTTCGTAGAGAAGATCTGACTGTGTTGCTCTGCTTGGTTTGGGGGTGAAGGAGATGGTGAGAGGGGGCAAAACTCCTGTCTGTGGATCTATCAGAAGTATATTTTTAGGGTTTTCTTATGGACATTCACTGACTTTGTATTGCACTTGTGCCTTGGACAAAGAAATGCTCTTTAAAAGATCAAAAATAATAGGTAATAACGTATTTTCTTCAACTTAATATAGATGCATTCTTTCCCTCTGCCCTCACAATCCAGACATATTCATGTTTTTACCCACCTAAATGTCGGTTTTAATGGGTAAAGTACCACTCTATTTAAAAAAAATCAAAATGCATATTTTTTTGCACTCAGATTATATGAAAACAATGGATTTTATAAGGCGAAATGCAAACAAATCATATTAATGCTATTTAAGTGTTTTGTTGACACATAAACTTTGTTCAAATTCTTCAAGGTCTGAACAAAATAATTCAAAGAAAAAATATAACAAAACCCCCTAAAAGTCAAAAGATGATGATGTATCAAACTTAAATAAAAAGGTTTTGGTATTGGCGATATGGGTCCTGTATTTACTTATCAGATCAATACCAAAATATGCATAACTGCATTCCCATGCATTACTTTTTACAGATAAGTTCTAAAGTGCTAATTTGCTGTTTTATAAACTTTCAGTTGATTAAACTTTTAATCAGCAATGCATCTCACTTACCTCTTTGAAAGTTTGTTACATGGTGGATATACTTGAAACTAGCACAAGTATTGGTAATACCACTAACACTCAACCGTTGAAGTAGCATCGATTAGCATTAGCCAACTGGCTAAAAGACACAGATGTATTCATTTAGTCCTTTCCGACAAAGAGCATTCATCCTTAGATATCCAGTTGCTGCATCTTTTAATTGGCAGGACTACAAAATCAAAAAACTGTCTTTTCTTAAAAAAAAACAAACAAAAAAAAAAACAGTCTGATGCATAATCTAATAAACAAATCAAATCAAATTCCTCGGTTGGTCGTGTCCAAAGCAGTCATTTTGACTGGCATCATTTCTGAAGCTCATTAATTTCTGAGTTAAACTTCATTAGTTTAATCTTTTTTTTTGTTTGTTTGGTTTTTTTTTCATGGTTTTTGTGTGACTTTTCTTGGCAGGAAGCAGTTGCCAGGCGACAAGAGCTGTGTCTAAAATGTCTTCATTTGTCAGTCACTCCTTACAAATTTTAGCTGTAAAATGTAATGTTGCACGCCTGTAGCTGTCATTGTAATTTTACATAATCGCTGCTAAATACCAGGCTGCACACTGACTCATAAACTGCATCATGTCTTCAGTGTCGCTTAGCAAGATTTGATGGGGGGGACGGACCAGCTGCCAAAGTGAAAAATGGTCACGCCTTTTTAGTTCAGCCATCTCTAAAAATAAAAAATCCAACCTGATATTTGGTGTTACATTATCAGCTTCCTGTTGTGGTCAACATCACTGTGAGATGGAGAATCTTTAAAAAAGGCTAGAAAGATGATACTGCTAAATAGGTTTTAATATTCTAAAAAATAAAAAAAAAAATGTATGTGCAAATTTTAAGATCCAAAACTTTAGTAAAACTCATAGGTGATCTGTGGAACGGGTGGAAAATGTAAGATTTTATTCCGATTAAGAAATTCAGTAAAACTGAGGTCGATGTATGTGTGAGTAATTGTGAGCAGAAGTATTTTGCTACTTAATTTCAAGTTATATGTTCTCTAAACAGGGGTGGGGGATGGGAAAACTTTTAGATGTATATTTTAAAATTACAGAAATAAAAATGGATTTACATTTATTTTCCATTTCACAAATGCTTCACTGTTTCCACCGATTGTTCGAGCTGTGGGATTTCATCTGAAGAAAAACGTTTGTCCTTTCTGCTCACACTGCAGTCGCCAGCATCTGCTTCGCACAGTCATAATGTGCACAACAACGAATCAAATACTGTCACAAAATGGTTCATCATGTCATTAAAGTATAAAGCTCATAACAGCACACATACGTCGGTATTTTACACCACTGACTTTAATTGCAGAAATAAATGTGTTTCTGAAGTGAAGATGAAATCTAGTCAATGGAGAAAACATTTTCAGTTAATGGCTTCCAGAAACCGTATCTGTAGCAGAGTTCTGCAAATTATTTTCTCACAGAGGGAGGCTTTGCAAAATACAACATTTGAGACTCCCCACCAAAAAACTGGTTATGCCCGTCTGCTTTAATAGTCCGAACACCAAATATACATTAATATGCATTGATGCTGAGGGTGGAAACCGTCTTGGAACGACTGCAGACGCTAAAGTGTGGAGCTGTTTTTAGCTCCACACTTGATGTTACAGCCAATCAGCACCAAGGACAAAGAACGCCACTCCCCGATTGGCTGATTTGCAAACGCCAGCCAGCAGCATGTCAAGTAGCATCTATTGTTTTATTTAATTTATGTTTTTGTCATTTAATCTTTAGTGTAGTGATGAATTCTAAGTCGGAAGTAATGTGAAGGTAAAATTAAGATACTTTAACTTAAATCTACTAAGGATATGAATAATTTTGGGATTTACTCTCAGAGCTTACACAATGACAGTCCAAACTACTGAGTCTCATCTGATTTTTGCTGCTATTTGTGAATTTCTCATCTGAAAACATTCAGCGCCCGTCTATTGTTCTTCAATGGTCTTGATTTGACTGATTTGATGCCGAAAGCAGCTGGATTCCCTCAGCATAGATCAGACCAATCACTCTTTGGCCATGAACAAAAAACCCTCTAGTGATGCCAGTTGGCCTGCATGGCCTCTTTGCTCAAAGTGACATCGGCTCGGTAAGAGTTCAGTCAAGAGGGTCACCATGCATTAAGAACACAGAGGCATGATGTGAGAAACAAAAGGATAAATTGGGTTATGCTACAAAAAAAAAACAGGGAAAACATAGAGAAGAAAACATCTGGAATATATTAGATATACATTTACAGAAATAAACCTTTCCCAGTGTTGATTTGGACCATGAAAGCAGGCCCACAGCATCACAGGTCCTCCACCAGCCTGGTTTGTCCCACTTCCTGTTGGTGAAAACTTTTTAGTTAGGGGAAAAGGAAAATGAGGTATAATAAAAGAAAAATGGAGAATCTCAGAATGGAGATTGCAGCTTTCTTGTTGCCGTTTCCTGACCCGTTAAAATCCCTCGTGCATCTGCATTACGGGAATCAGTCAATCTTTATTCATAGAGCAGTTTTCAGGCTCAGCCAGGGGCCAATAAACAAAAGGCAATGATAAACAAATATCAGCAAAGACAAAACAAAGAATAAAATATGTGCCAAGCATAAAAAGAGAAGTTTAGTTAACAGAGGTTTTTGGGTTGAAGCTACATAAATGCGTAAAGCATAAATAAATTAAATATTAGTAAAAAAAAAAAAAGTACATATATTAGGGGTAAACTAAAATCCAAATTTAGTACAAAGAACTCAAATAAAAACTTAAATTAATTCAATTACTTTAAATCAATACAAAGTAAGAAAAAAGTGTGATTCTGAAGATCAGGACTAAATAATCATAAATAGTAAACATCATCCAGAAGCCAAACAAAAATAATAATTAATAATGCTTAAAAAAAACAGTAATAATCTCTGTTGCCCTTAGGTTGTGTTCGCCTGTTTATCAATTTTGAAGAGTATTTTGGGAGAAAAGGAGCCTTAAAGTAAAAATATCCATTCATTAAAAGTTTCTAGCATCTCAATAATAAATAATAAATAGATTAGGATAATTTTTCCCAACTAACTTCATCCCACAAAAATAAACTAGATTGAACTGAATAAAGGTGCAATATTTATCTGGTTGTTATTATTATTATTATTATTATTATTCAGCCTGAGATAAATCTGCTGTAATACACGATCAATAATCACCATGGATACCATTTCATGTGGACGACCGTGTACAAGTGAAGAAGAAAATAAGGACAATAAGTCATTTTTTTTCAGTTTTAAATATGTTTCTTGTTAAAGTGTGTAAATACAGTAAGAACAACCAGGCAGGAAAATGGTCTTCACTACAGAGACCATAAAATACTCACCACTGTGTGGACAGCACTGCCTCCAGCTACTCCAACACACACACACACACACACACACACACACACACACACACACACACACACACACACACACACAGGAGGAGGAAGTGTTTGTGAATTCACCATGTGTCCAGTAAGTGCTGATAATGAAGCTGTCTGTGGTGATCAATAGAGATCAGCCGCCGTCACTTCTCGCCGCTCCGGCCCCTCGCCGCTCTTATCTCAGTCCTTCCCCTCCATTCTCCGCCGCTCGTTCTCGCTTCCCGGCCTGATTTGTGGCTCCCACATCATCGCTCACTCTTCTCCTCCATCCAATCTCCAGCATCATCACCATCATCGTCACGGGCCTGAAAATATGTGCCTCTGAAAAGTTTCCCATCGTGCCGAATATAGCTTTCCGAGGCGAGCACAAAAACTATCCAACTCGGAAACAACTCGGTGTGAAAAGTCGGTGTGGTTTAACAAGTTTTCATGTTTCCACAGAAGCAGGTGTTGCCTTGTTGAGGCTGGTTTGAACAAATGGGCGTCCAGACCAAATGTAGGACGTAGAGTATACTAAAAAAAGTCTATTTATTTCCCCAAATCAACTTAAAAAAAAAGATGACATATTTTATTTATTTCATTTCATTTCATTTTGATGATTATATCTCAGATAATTAAAACCCAAGGAGTTATTGGGAAAATGAACAAACAGCTGAGCAACTCGGTGCAGTGACAGCGGAACTAGTATTTCTCAGTGTCCTTTTTGTGAATCACCTGGTCGATGCTGGCCTCTAAAAACTCTTTCCTACCTCCTTCTCTCCACATATTTTTGTCTTTGTCGAACTTCACACAACAGACAGTTTTCCCGGCAGACACATTTTCTCAGCGTCTCTTCATGAACTTCATTTTTGTGACCTTGTAAAGTTTGACATGCACAAATAAGATTCCTGAAATCTGACTGTCTGCCTGCCGTTACGCACGTCCTGCGAGGCAGAATCGGGGGGGAAAAGAACCAGTGCTTTGGGTGATAGAAGCAGTAATTTCTAAAGCTGACTCGAACTCCTGTGTTGTTCTTTCGCTCAACTTTGCATTTGCAAGAGAAAAAAGAAAAAACGCAGGGAAACGGCATCTCAGGCATGCTAACCATTATGAGTTTTCCTAACTTCTGCACCAGTTTCCCTTGCTTCTTTTATTTGGTTGATCGTAACTCGTGCTGGCGTTTGGCCCGGCTAATTGGAACAGAGCAGAGTCAAATGGGGTCCGCTGGGTCTGCAGCACTTCATCCAATCTCTGCAATATTTTCTCTAACGTTGATGAATGCATCTTTCTCTGGATTAATAAGAGTTTTACCATGAGAAACTAAAGGTAGAAAACACATCACTGCTGGGCCTGCATCTGCAGCCTCTCGGTATAGATTTAATACTTCTTAAACATTAGACGCTGAACTCAAATAACACATAATTTCACACTAGAGCTTTGGCTGTAATTGCAGCCCCAAGTCTTCTAGTTTGCCTCTACCAGATTTGCACATATCCACAAAAACCCGGCAATTAACGATTAAAAACCAGGAGCTTGAATACAAGGAAACCAGATTGACTCATTAGGGAGAACGTGGAACAGCTGTGGAAGAAGGAAATCAGGAAAACTGAGGAAGGGAGACAAACGAATCTATTTGTTTAGAGTTATCTTTGACTTTTCTACTTATAATATCACCCTAAACATCATTAATTATCTTCTCTTTTGCCACAGTAGGTTTTTTTTTCTAAAGCAGGTTGAATTGCTGGGTCATTGAAATGTGATGCTTTCACTTTAACACAAAGGCACTGAATGCACAAAGAATAAAAACAAGAATAAACTCAGAAACTGAAAACAAAGGAGTTAAGTAACAACAAACCCTTAGTAAATAGAATGACCACTTGAAGAAATGAAGGGAATATGGTAAGACCTTTCAAACAATCGTCAACAACAAAGAAATGATCAAAGCACAAATAAAAACCAAAGGATCGTAACAGTAAAGTGCCAAAATACGACAAAGTTTGAGGGGAGTCAGTCCAACTCAGACCGANTTTTTTTTTCTAAAGCAGGTTGAATTGCTGGGTCATTGAAATGTGATGCTTTCACTTTAACACAAAGGCACTGAATGCACAAAGAATAAAAACAAGAATAAACTCAGAAACTGAAAATAAAGGAGTTAAGTAACAACAAACCCTTAGTAAATAGAATGACCACTTGAAGAAATGAAGGGAATATGGTAAGAGCTTTCAAACAATCGCCAACAACAAGGAAATGATCAAAGCACAGATAAAAACCAAAGGATCGTAACAGTAAAGTGCCAAAATACGACAAAGTTTGAGGGGAGTCAGTCCAACTCAGACCGATTCATCTCCCCACCACTCCACTGACCAGCATTAAGCTTCCAACGCTTAAGAAATGTTGCGCCACATCAGCGACTCCGCGTTTCCAACTGTGACAGGCCTGATTCAAAGACGATGACGGTGGCGTCAGCAGCCAGGAAAGCCCAGCGAGGTCAAAGCAGCTGCACCCTCACATCCACTTCCTCTCCACCTTCTCCACGTCGTCCTTCCCGGCACTCGGTGAAGGAGCTCGGCTGATGGCTGCGAGGTGGAGAGAAGGGGAAGATGATCGGCTGCGTCGGGAGAAAGTGGGCTGAGTGTTTTTTTTTTTTTTTTTTTCGCTCCCCCTTCTGCAAATTTTAGATTTAGGGGGGTTTCAGATGTTCACCTCACTGCTGCTGCAGCTGCAGAAAGAGCGAACAGGGAACAGGCGAGGGAAAATAAACTAACACTTAAACCCTGAGTTTGCACAAGTTGTGTTTGTAGCAGACAGCGAAGCTGTTTGGGACGGTGTCAGAGGGTTTAGAGGTTTTATTAGATCCAGATCTCAGTCCTACTCCTGTTTCTTTGTATTCCTTCATAAATAACTGCAGCTTTGACTCCAGTTACCCCTGGTTACATAATCATTACTAACGAGCCAATTAAGCGAGGGAGTAATGACCAAACAAAACCACTAAATGACAATTTTGCTGTCTCATCCATTATGACTACAGTCCTTTTATCTCATGTAGCAATAATTACGCCATTACGGTATATAGGCGATGTTAATTTCCTTTCATATTGAAGTAATTTCTGGAATCCATCTGAAGACCACCTACTGCTTCATGACTCACATCATGACTCTCGGTTCAAAGCGAGCCACTGAATGAAACCGGCATTGATGTTGTTCTTTCTTCCTTTCCCGTCTGTAAAAGGGACGTGATGCACAGCGACCCTGTTCAGACCCGCCATTAAAACGGAAGACGGACTAAACCCCGACTTATTAAAACCCGTCTTGAGTGATAAGATTTCTGTTAATTAACTGAGACTGATTACTTTTTTTTTTTTTTTAAACTTGAGTTCATATTCGATATCCACACACAGGCCTAATGAGTACAGGACCTGTGGAATGAATGAATGAATGAATGAATGAATGAATGAAGTCGAATCTGTCCGACATGACGAAACATCGTCTCTTATTTTAACAGGAGCTGTATGGGGTACCATTAGCAGCTGTTTTTTTTTTTCATTTATTTTTTTTATTTTTTACAATGGTGGGTGTTTTTTTTTCTTTCTCATGTAAAATATTGGATTTCTCTAAATTCAATCCAAAAGTAAAAATAAAAAACAAAATGTCATCATGTGTGCCAACTGATGTGGAGAGAGATGCTTTTATCCGTTTATGCTTCATTCTCATTCAGTTGTTGGGATGACTTTAAATCCTTTATTGTCAAAAAGAAATAATAATGTTGGCTGATGTTACGGCTGCGACATTACCGTCTCTACTCCATGTTGATCCCGTCGGCTGGCCGCTCACTCTGTGGTCCCGTGTTAACAGATCGGCCTCAGACTGATGACCACTGGACTGTTGTTGAGGAGAACAGAGGAAATAAAAGAGAGTCCTACTAATGTCTCCCCTCCCTCTCAGGTTTTCTGCTCTCCTCTCTATTTTTTAACCGTCTTCCCTCCACCCCCATCCGCTGTCCTTTCAGTCTTTTAGCCGCTGTGATTTGTGGAGGCAGACAGCGATTGGGGAGGAGGTAACTTCAGGGTAGACTTCTGCTAAAGCAGGAGAAGAAAAAGATGGGACGAAAGGAGAGGCGGGCAGGGACAGAGGGCACACGGCTCGGTAAATAAAGGGATGCGAGTTGGAGAGCAGCAGTTTGTCAGGCCGGACACGCTGTGCCAACGTGTGTGTGTGTGTGTGTGTGTGTGTGTACACGGCCGTGTGTTTGTGCAGAGTCGGTAAATCTGCACGCCGCAGCCTGTGAGCGCTGTGCTGCGAATCCTCTCACAGATGGACTGTTGCAAACACACAGCAGCGCTCATTCATATTAATGAGCCAAATCTATACGATGAAAATTTAATGCCAACAATTTGTGACTCGCCGCCAAGTGAATATCAAAGTGCACAATTAGAGGAGGATCAGGAATGCAGGAGCGTGTGGGCTGGATGCAGATGTGTGGCGAGTGGAAGGAAAATCCACCACGAAATGGTCTTGGTAAGGCGCAAGACTCAGTTTTCAGCAAGATGTGTCCTCTCCAGGTAACCAGATACAACCCTATTTTGCAAAAATAATGCTGTAAAATATTTGTACGTGATTTGGTCGAAGCATAAGTGAAGTTTTTTTTTTTTTATACTTTTAATTAAGGATTTTATTTGCATAGAAAGAAAAGGAACGGTGTAATTTAGGGTGTGAGAGTCCTTGAAGAAACACTGTGAGAGAAGATTCATAGCTATCCACATTTAGATAATTTATCCCTTGGAGACCACAAAGACACAAAAACTGTGACAAATTCATGGTAAGGAATCACTCAAAGGTCTTTTGTTTCCGCTCTTTGTTCTTGAACAGGCAGCTGGCAAACTGGCACCACCCATTAGGTTGGAGTGTTGTGAGAGAAACGCTGTGGACCGACCGGCCCAGCAGCTTAAAATGGGTTCATGTTGGTGCGTTTAGTTCCTTTCCAAAAAAAAATTGACATCTTTCACAATGCACAGGATGATTAATTATGGTTAGTTATTTATATTTTTTGGGTGCCAAGGCCCAACAGATTTAGTTTCATAAGTGGAGCATTACAGCATTTGCTCCATGTCTTCCTTGCAGAGTTGCTCCACTTCAAAAAATTGTTTGAGAAATTGGTTTGCATTTATTTCAAATGCAGAGATGTAAAAGAAAGAGACAAAGAATAAAAGAAATGAAGTGAAGTGGAGCAAAAAGTTACGAGGCAAGGAGGTAGATATGAATAGATGGGAGAACGATCAAGAAAATACAAGAAAAACACCCTAGAAATCTGCTTCTACATCTACAGGAAGAGGAAAAAAACAGAAACGAGAAACCACAGTGACAAACAACACAAGCAGGTATGACAAGTAAATCACAAGATTCAGGAATGACGTTCTTTGTGCATTTTGTGCCTACCACCAGGTGGTACATCTGAATAATACTGAGTGTAGAGGGGAGAAGAAGAAGAGATCAGGAATACCTGATCTCTAAGAAGAAGAGTTTTTGTCTACTCGTGCTTCTACCTCGGCCTGGCTTCCAAACATAACAGATGACACCAAAGATTAGAAATCTTTGGGAACAATGTGCAGCTGTGCAGCTTCACCTTAACAACGCAATCAAGACAAACGTGGAGCAAACGTGTGACGTGATGCGACAGGAACTTGGCCGGCCGTAAACTCCTCTGGATGCCAAATATCCAACAAGTCAACGACCCCAAACGCAGCAGCAGAATCTGCAAAAGAATGGCTGAGAAAGTAAAAAGAGTTAATGTGTTGCAGCGGCCCAGCCAAAGCCCAGCCTCGTGTTGAGGTCTGGGACCGAAGAGAGCTTTGCTGTAACAAATCTCTGGAAGCCTTTATAAACTGAAGCAGTGCTGTAAAAGAAATGGGCACCAAAAATATGAGAGAGCGATAAAGTCAGAGAAATGACAACTGAGGGATTGCTGCTAATGATTTGTTCTTTCTGTTGGGTGTTTTGATGAAGGATGGACTTTAATAAATGCCCTAAGACATAAAACCCTTAAAATGAAAAGTGTACTTTGTCTTCCCAGGCCTGCATCAGGTGTGTGTGTGTGTGTGTGTGTGTGTGTGTGTGTGTTTGCTAGTGGATAATATTGTATTGGACTTTATAATATTTTCTCGTGGCTGAGCAAAGTGTCACCGAGTCGCTATTTCCCCCCAACAACAGCACCAAAAATAAACTGTCAGGAAGTTGTTAGATAAAGGAATATGAAGTGAAATTACTGTGTGTGTGTGTGTGTGTGTGTGTGTGTGTGTGTGTGTGTGTGTGTGTGTGTGTGTGAGTTTTTTTATTTTTTACAGGTGTGTGTAAGCCTTCCACCTGTGTTTGTTCTTCCCAGTGTGTCACACCGCGGCACGCTTATGCAGCTATTTGGCAGTGACGGCTGCTCCCATGTCAAAACACACACACACACACACACACACACCTGATACCCAATCCAATATCAGTCTAAACGAGACGAGTGGACCGCGCCGCACTCCTCGTCGCTGTCACCGCAGCGTTAGGAAGCGCTCGGAGAAAAGGAGTGTGGGATTGAAGGAGAGAGGGAGAAGGGAGGCCAGGAGACTGGATGCTGCTCATTGGCAGCATTATTCCCCCTGCAGAAAATGGCTGCCTCCATTAAGTCCCTAATGATCCCTGGATTGTGCCGTGCCGGAGTCAGAGAGAGGCACCGACATGTCTGAGCTGGAGGGAGGAGGGGAATGATGCAGGGAAGAGGTGAAATTATGAAGTGAGTGGATATAAAAAAAAACAATGAAGAAGAAGAAGAAGAAGATGGAAAGGAAAGAAGCAGTGAGATGAAGAATTTCCTCTCTGAGATGAACAAGATGGTGGCGTCAGCAGAATCCATCCATCCATGTAATGATATCTTCTGTAATTTAATAGCAAACTTGTACATTTAGATTTCCACAAGTACCTTAAAACTCTCTAAATCTGGAAAATGTTACCCATTTTTACTTGGGCGAAGTATCAGAACCTCGACATCGGCATTCACTCCGTCACGTAGTCCAACGAGAGTGACATGACTGGACATGAATCCCGTCTCTGGGCACATGAAACATGCACTCCGTCTCAAATCCACTGTAAAATGTAACCAAATTTATCATGTAGACTCTCATAAGGACTTGGACTAGAAAAGCGCCCGTAATAATTACGAGGAAACCTTTTCGAAAAGGCAGCCGTGTCACTACATCTTCCTCTTCGAGACGCAAAACTTTAAAGGTTATCTGCTTCAACTTGAATGAGTTGCAAGAACTCACCTGTGTTTTTCCAACTCCAACCCAAAATAGCCTTAAATGAATCTCCGTCTATCCATGCCTCAGTAAGCACCGAGAAGGCACAGACCCGTCCTCAAGCCAATCACCGCAGAGACCTGCTTACCGAGGAGCGGGTAAATGCCGCAGCAAGTTGTTTGATTTGAATTTGAATTTTAAAACATCTCCCCCCATTACGTTTTCCATTATTTAATCAATTATTCATGAAATCTACAAATGAGCAAGGGTGCTCTTATGCTGAGCAAACACTTGGACAGTACCAAACACTGTTTCTCCTTCGGTACATCAGCCTCGTCCTCGAGTGTCTCCAAAGGGCACTCAGACGAAGAAGAGGGGACAGGACGGAGACGGGAGCAGGGAACACAAAGACGCTAAAAGAAATAGTTGCAGGAGCAAGAGGGGAAGCAGGAAAGGGTGGCAGATGGAGGACGGTGACAAAGGGGGCAACAGGGATGGGCAGAAGGAAGGAGGGGATGCAGACAGACGATAGGACAGAGGGCAAACCGAGCTGAAGCAAGCAGGGCCAACCAAGCGGCATCTGTGATCAATAATATGCACACAGCGTTTAGGCTCCATCACAAAACTCTCAAAGTGAGAATTCAGACTTCCTGTTTCCACTGCCGTGTGCTTTCTGGAAGAACTGAAGTGCAGGGGGCAGTTTACGCCTCTCAGCCTCAAAGTGAGGCAGTCAGAGCCCCATATGAGGGACTTATGTGAGGGTTAGCCCACTTTATGGCTTGAGGGTTATTTGTAGCAGTAGCCTGACAATTTATTTTACAAAAACAGAGCAGCAGTAAAGCAGTGCCTTATGTCTTTCCTTGCTAGTAACGGACATTGAAAGAGTTGTGGTGTGAAGAGATGGTATGGATCTCTGAACCTCAGCCGGGAGTGTTTTTTTTGTTTGTTTGTTTTTTTTTTGTAGCATAGCCGTTCATTTATCTCCTTAATCAGACTCTAGTTTGTTCATCAAGAAAGTCTGGTTCTCATAGGAAGGCAAGTGGACCGAGGACTGCTCCAAAAGCAGGACGTGAACTAGCAACCAAAACAAACGCAGGAGTCCAACGCTACAGGAGGAAACGGTTGTGTTCTTTTACAAAAGACAAAAGAGAAACATACAGCCGCAAAAATCTGATAAGACAAACGTTTTTGTGTACGTTTTGTGAAGGAGGAACTTTCGCTCTCGTCTTCTGCAGAGGTTTTTGTGTCATTTTCTTCAGTAGTTGTTGGTTCAGCGCCACCACAGGCAAGTAGGTAAATAGGTTTTCCAATTAGTTTGGCTCATCTGACACAGTGTAGAGTGAAAGTGAACCACACCACAAAATGTAGCAGTTTTGGTCCCCAACTGAACCTTTATTTCTAGGTACAATATGTACTTTATCTACCAAAACACTGGCAGGTAATCTACATTGGTAGTTTAATTTTCTCAGCTTTAATTTAAGTCATATTTTATAGAAATAGGATGAGAATAAGCTGCAACCACGTTTATGGTGTTTATCCGCATCAGGACAGTTCGGCTTAGTGGACATGACTCAATGCATAGTGATGGCGCCTGCAGACGCACTAGCTAGCGCGGCTAATGGGCCCAGTTCTCTATATTGACGGGTTTAAACCTTTAGAACCGTAAACGTCTGAGTTACACTCCTTCTTGATTAATGATTCATAAACAGACATAGCTCAGAGAGAGGCTCACATCTGGAGGCTGAAGAAGGGAAAGATAATCTAGATTAGCAGAGCAGAGCAGGTCTTCTTGGATCACTACATTTCACAGCAAAGTTGAACTCTTTGGGGGAAGAAGATCCTGTGCCAGGATCCAAAAGAAATCCGTTGTTTTCCGATTTTCCCATCGCTCTGTCTCCAGCCTGGTTCTGCCAAGATAAAGACGGAGATGTAATGAGAAACTGTACAACACTGTGTCGTCCATCTGAGCCCCGGTTGCTTTGGTCAGCACACATTTTAAGCAAAGCCAAATAGATACTCTGATAAAATAAAGGAGAGGACAATGGGGGGCCTGGAGGATATTGAAAAAGCAACAAATGACCTTCTCAAAGTTGCATCTCCCCTCCCCTGCCTTGCCGTCCCCCTCTTTCCCACTCACTCACCCTCTAATGGTTATTTACCTTGCTGGAAAAGGGCTTTGCTTTCTCACCAGAGGGATCGACAACGGGGCGTGAGCGAAAGCGGGGCAGCCTGCTTTTGGAGGACGGTGAAGGAGAGGGAAGAGAAGGAGGAATACATCACTTGGTGTCAGTCTCCCCGGCGACACCAAGCGTGCTTTCTACTCTCCTTTATGGCTGCAGTAGAAGTGAAGGTTTGGATACAGAAAGAAAGAATTACATGTCAATATTTGCTCCCGCTGACTGGCTGGGTTGAAACAGATACATTTCACGTTCTTGTTGGGGGGTTTTTGTTCCCCGCTCAAGACAATTTGAGAACTCTGGCTTTATTTGGGGTCTCGGGGGGGAGTTCCAGGGGGGGTCACACAGAAAAAGCCAGAAATGACGCGATAGTGAACAAGGTGACCAAGGGAAAGGTACGGGTGGAGAGGAGCGTTAGTGATGCTGACAAGCAGTGATTTTAAAGAGAAAAGCAGAGTGGACATTTCCCATAGCAAGTCATCGAATACAAACAATGGCTGGAATCATCGTCCGGGGCCTCTGGTCCTCCGTCTCATTGACTGCAGGCTGTATCGTCTGGACGAGCGGTTATTGCTCTTGAACCACAGCCTGTTCCTGCCTGGAAACGGCATTGTCTGAGCACTTTTGTTTTTACTGTATTCAGCAAGGAGAGTGGCAAGAAGAAGAAGAAGAAGAAGAAAAGAAAATGCCTTCTGCACTCCATGCGGCTCTTTGTGTAATATTTTCGGGACTAAATTGTGACAAAGTTTCTAATATTTGCTTTCCTGGAGTCGACAATGCTTCTTCAACAACAGGATCTGATTTAGAAAATGACATTACAGCACCTTGAAAAAGGGATCCACAAGTTGAACATGTTGCAATTTTCCTATTAGACTGAAAGCTGTTGTTTTTATATACTTACAAACTTAAGATTTACATATCTTTATTGTACTGAACGTTACTTATTGTGCAAAAATTACTGCTGGGCGAAGCTATCGCCTTATCACCTCATGCGCTATTTACCTAGGAAGCTCAATCACCATGGGAACGTCCGTGTGACAATGTTTATAAAATGTAATGTGTTGGTTTTACATCTGAAACAAATGTTTATTGTTCCAACTGTATTCCTTAAACACTTTAAAAGTCTAAACTACTTTTTTTGTGTTAGGATTAATATTTTTGTAGCGTTTTGCTATATTTATTTATAAAAAAAAATTGGCGAGGTTCAAGAAAAATGCAAAATTTATTATATTTTATCACTAGTAACTCAGGCAGGGTAAAAGCTACAATAATGCCGACACCAGGATGTCGTTCTTTGACATCCTACTTTTACAGAAGTACCAAATGTTTGCACTTTAATCTGATAACTGTGAGGCTGTTCCTGATTTATTTTTACATGTTTTTGTCAGGCGGAAATTCATTTTACCCCGCCGAGGGTGTAAGATGTTAAGAAAATGAATTATCTGTCATTTTCCCATAAAATGGGAAAAGTGGTTCCAGAATGTCACCTGCATCTGCTTGGTATGGTGCAACTTAAGATTTAGAAATATGGCACTTTGTTTATCCTACTACCTTTTTCACAACGTTCCCATTACAGTCCCGGTTTGAGTTCATTTAAACTCGTCACAAGAAGGATTTTGATAATGAAACGAAGCGTTTCAAGACTTTATTGGGAGACCAAAACCTGGACTCACACTGAACCAAGGAGTGTTTACACAGCGGAGGCTGATTACTGAACAGGTGAGGAGATTAGCAGATGAGAAGCAGCTGTGGGAATGTTTGAAACTACTTCAGGAAAGGAACTGCAAACTTGGAGAGCTCTGTCTTCAGCATGATATTTTCAGGGTGCCCAGAGGAAGAGGTTGTAAATGTCCAGTTCCCGTCAGCAGCTGGTTTCTGGTTGCCATTCTTTGCTTCAGCAAAACTCCAGCCTGTCCCAGACGATGTCGACGCTCTACCACGACCAGTTGCTTCCTTTTTCACCCGAGAAGCATCGTGTACGTCTGCCAAAGACGACAAAAAAGGGGATGGCAGCGAGAAAAAGGCGATTCTTCCTGGGTTCCCGTACACCAGAATGAGCGTTGGCACATCTTTTCACAATTTGCCAAAAGCTAACGGAGTACAACGAAGAACAAAAGGTCAAATCTGTGGCACGCTTTTCCCACTTCTATCAAAACGTAAAAGCCAAACAACAACTTTATCTGTACTCGTAATTAGTCGATGTCGGATCATTTAATATGCATCTTTCTCTCCTGTGATGCCTTTCCCACCAAGTCAGAGTTTCACTCTAATTTAATTCCGAGCATTATTTCTGGAGACAATCGAACTTAATGGGCCTCCATGCTGAGAGGCAAGACGAGCCTCGTGAATTAGAATCCAGACTGCAATCACTTAAATGGTACCTGTGGACTCTGAGCTTCAGAGTACAAGTCTAAAAGCAAAATCAAATTTAATAACAGGAGCAAGGTTTCCTGATGAGGTAAAAATAGTTTGTTTGCTTTTTCCGAAATCTTAATTAGAAACGTTTGCGATTTCGACGAGAAAATAGAGTAACTCCGTACGCGTCCTTGAATTATTCATACGTATTTTATTTCTTCATTTACAGACAAATCAGGGCTTCGTATGGGAATGGTCACCTGAGGTCAGTCAAGTCCTGCAACAGGAAGTGAGTTACTGTGATACTTATTTCACACCTTTTTGCTCTGAATGAGTGCTACTTTTTTTTTTTTTCCATCCACGGCTCTAATTAACCTTTATTCAAATTTTTTGTTAATTCCAATCCAACAATCAAATGCTTTTGTTGCCAGAAGAATACAGTTGCCTCGCTGCCAATCAACATCATTGACAATCAGCATTATTGTCGCTTGATTTGAACGAGAGTCCACTTAAGAACACCTTTTAGTAGCTGATGAAGGCGATCGGAAGATTTGTGAAGGAAAAAAAATCACCTTTGATCAACCTGAATATGGGAGCAGTTTCCTTAATTCGGAGGCCTTGGGAGGTTTTTTTTGTTTTATTTTTCTGTAGTTGGTCCAACTTTTGATGACTGCAGCACCACGAGGCGACTGAAATGTGCGAAAGAGTATTTTTATATAAATCTTGCACAGAGAACAGTTGCACCAGTTTTTGAAAGAGTGGGATGATGCTTGTCACCAATTTTATTCTAAATATCTGTGATTTAGAGTTGTAGTATTTAGAAAGACAGAATGAATATGCTATTCTTATCACATTTCCTTAATCCTGACATGTTGCTACAATATCCAGGAATACAACCATGGAGAGTTTCTAAACATTTACCATATTAAATTAAGCCATTAAAAAGCAAACGTATACAAATTCATTATGAATTTTTGACAGCTGTTTCTACAGGAATCAGCCTTGAAGGAACCAGGTTGGCATGTGGATGGATGGATTGAGTGTACGAATTTATAGACGGATTGATGGACCATGATATGTTAACTGAAACAAAAAAATCTGTATTTTCTCTTCTTTCTTATGCACTTCTTGTTACTGTGTACTATTTTTATTTTTTTATATTTGTATCATGTTCGAATAAAATTTCATTTCATTCATTTCATTTCATTCAAAAACCATGTTTGGAGAGCTGAATTTTTTTTTTTCTCAGGATTTTTAAAGATTTTATCTTTGAACTCTGGTGGGGGGAAAAAAACTATTTGTGAAAAGATCCTTTCATTTAAGCTGCAGTCCAACCTTTTTCTCTTTCATCCACTAGAGGGTCAAGCTGAAGTGGTTCCCTGTGATTACATCTCCAGTGTGTGAGTCAGAGCGATCGGTCATGGTCTCACTGTCTGTGTCCTGAAAGCCCGTCTTTCTAGGACAGGGTGCCCTTTTCCAAATCGTGTAACCTTCACGTTATGAGAGGTGAATAGTTGTGCTATCCACTGTACTCGCTATAAACGCTCACTTCAAAACACAACTCCAGGGGCTTCATTTGAGTATGGACACCACTTCACAGCCAACATTTGACCTTTAAAGCCTCAGATGTTTTTCTCTCCTCTCACATCTTTGCTGTTGCATATGCACATCCCCCACCCAACAGATTTAGACTGCAGAATTTAAAAGAAATGTTTCTAGTTTCTGTTTATTAAAACCAATTCAAATATGTATTTGTTTCACAATGAGACATTTCAATGACTGACCTTTATAAGAAGCCATTATGGAGTCTGTCCTTGCTGACGGTGCTTTTAAAGTAAAACGGTGCTTCATCTGCCACAGGGTCATGTTTGTTGGATTGACATACGACCCAAAGTGAAGATTTCCTGGACTTTTTCCGCACTCTGTCTTGTGTTTGGGGTGAAACATAATAAAGCAAAGCTAAAATAGATTGGTGGGGAAATAAGTGAAATGAACACACTGTATGTTCTAAGCAGAGGGTTTGTGATTAATACAGCCAGTGTGTTTTAAGCCTTTCATGCATGAATTATGCTCCTTTGTCAGGATGTTTTGATTTTCTTAAGGCATAAAAAAAGGTAGGAAAACATTTATTTTATTTTTTTTAGGTGATCAATTGTAATTTTCTCCAAATACAAAGTTGTTATTTGAAAAATCCATCAGTAGTGTTGTTCTTTAGTGGTTATCTAATGACACAATATATTTTTTTTTTTACCTGAAAGAGTCGTCTACAGTAGAAGGAGGGACCGGGTCGGTCGGCATGCTTTTTTTGTCTGTCGGCCATATTGGATTTCACAAAAATAATTTCTTGCATCTACAGCTGATGGCCAGCAGTTGATAGTGTATTTTATGATGCATTAATGTCCACTTCAATGGTCTGTGTGCATTAATAACATAAAAATTCACAAGAAGAACAAGAAAATGACTTTTAGACAGCTGTCCAGTATGCATGAAAGGGTTAAATTCTGGGTTCTTGAGGTCATTAAGGGCTAAAGCAGGTAAAAACATCCATCCATGTATTCACTGTAACTATTATCTCATTCGTCTTCCAAGAGTCGCTGTAGATTGCGACGTTGTGGGCAGGAAGGCCCTGGTAGCAGTCAGACTCGCAACGAATCTGAAGAAACCTCTGACTGAAGACTGTAGCTGTACGATGGCCACGTGACTGTCATGATGTCTGGGCAGCAGAGACGATACTCCACAGCGACACGTCCAGGTCGGCTCCTTCGGCTGTTAGCAAGCACCGCTAATTCTCCTCCGAGTCGCTGGAGTTTGGGGATATTTGATCCGTTCTGATCGGTGGAGATACGATGAGATGGGAAAACATGTCCTTCATCTAACGGAGATGTGCGTTATCCTTCAAACCTTTTTGACCCGAGTCGCGTAGCTGCAAGAGCAGTTTTACTTCTGAACTTTTAAAAAGCAAAAAAGAGAAAAAAAGAAAGAAAGAAGGAAAAATGCGTAAACGGTTTTCTCCCCGTCGTTATTCAAGCATTTAGCAAACAAAATTAATTTAGGTAATCCTAATTGACATAAAACAGAAAAAAGTTCAGCTTAATTTAATATCAGTGATAGAAGGAAAAAACTATATTTCTTTTTTTTTTCTAAGTGAACGTTAATATATGGTTCCGACTGTATAACCACTTGATCACTTTACTTCACATATGGCTGACGTAGATGCTGTTTGAAGTTGCATTTTAATTTTTTTTTTTTTCTGCAGGTTTTTATTTTTCCCCTCAGTAGTTGCATCTGTTCAGGATAATTGGACAACCGTAATCTCGTGCACCAAGCACTCACTGTTCAATATCCCCATATGGAGACTAATGCACCAGTTAAAAGTTGTTTTCTCATGAGAAAGAAACTGTAATCACAAGAAAGGATCTTTTTTTGTTTTTCTTCTATGAAGGAATCAGATTGACCTCTGCATCTCTGCCAGGGTTTCTTTTCTTTTTTTTGGAGGAAATAACTGTTGCTGGCTTATCACCCCCGTCCTAGAGAGATTGTACGCCACCAAGTCCAGGCAGCCATACGATTTTAATCTGTTTCTGATAGGGATCGTGCCAAAAAAAAAGAGAAGAAAACGCTGTTAATATTACAGCAGGCTGGAGCGATCGCATAATATTACACCGGCAACGAAAAGAGCAATCATCAAAAGCGTATTGGGGGTTAAAAAAAGAAAAAAAAAGCAAAGAAAAAATTTCATAAACAAAGATGCAAAGGTGTCTTATTACAGATCTTCAGGGAGGAAAATGGATTTACAGCAGCAGAGTCTGACTGTCTTCTAAATACTGGCAGCGTGGAGGCACTGACGAAAACATCTGCCAACGAGGCTTTGATAGAGGAGCAAGAACTGACCCCGAAAAGGCGAAAGAAACTCCAAATCAGACAGACACATGGACAACACATGGATTAAAAAACCTGCGCCAAAATCGCAGTCTAACGCAGGCCAGAGTGCATTCCTTTGAATAAAATGTGCTTATATTTAGCAGAAGGTGAACTTTTAACCAGAGATCCAGTCTGAGTTCAAAAATCATTACGCTGTTTTTTTTACTTTTTGTTTTGTTTTCGGTGGAGAGTTGAACTTCAAATGCAGAACAATGAGCAAATACTTAAAAAAAAAAAAGAGTCTGGGAAATTACACGTGAACTTATTCACCCCGTCTGGTAAGCAGATTACTCTGAGACTCTTGGCTCAAAGATTCATCACTTTCACACACAAATGGAAAAACTGGCAATAAAACATTGTTTCTAGTCAAATTGTTCAGATTTGGTGGCTTGGTCATAGACACAGCTATTTCCTCTGGAACCAACATTTTTGTTTTTTTGGAGAAAGGGTTTGATTCTCTGCTGCTGTGAATAGTTAAATAGTTAAATTACAACAATTACCTAAATGTTTTAAATCTAAGTGCACTAAAACTCCAGCAGATTTCACAATTATCTCATTTATTAAACAAAGATGAAGCCAAAATGATGGAATAAACCGTTTTCCGGATGGCTTTTTTATTTTCTCACCTCGTTTCCTCTCTACGGTTCATTTGGGTTTACAGACCTTTGTGTCTACGCAGGCCTTCTTAGGCCACAGTTTAGGAAAAGATTAATCCATTTCAGTGAATTATGAACATGAATCAGCTCATTAAAACTCTGGATAATAAAAAAAAATCTAACTCACATCAATAAAATATTAAGTTTAATACTCTGATTTAGGAAAATGTGACAGTTTATTCAGATATTGTACTTTAATACAAAGTGCTTTCAGCCCCTTTAAAAGACTTTGTTCGGTTACAGTTACAATCGCATACTGTAGGGGGTCAGGATTGCAAAATGCGGTTCAGGAAAAGTTTCCTTGGTCCGTTTGAGCATCAAACTCTGAGACGTTTTCAACAGGATGAAGAAACGTCACATCATTAAGTGATTTTCTAAAACGGCTTGAACAATGGCTTCTAAATGATCAAAGCAGAATGTTATCATCTTTGAATTGAACAGTTTTCTTGCGTTTTTAGGGTGAGACCAGCTTTTTATCATTTCTACCACTACTGACCATTTTTTGTGATTTTCTGTAA
Organism: Poecilia formosa; assembly: GCF_000485575.1. Classification (NCBI taxonomy): domain Eukaryota; kingdom Metazoa; phylum Chordata; class Actinopteri; order Cyprinodontiformes; family Poeciliidae; genus Poecilia; species Poecilia formosa. The sequence continues at coordinate 176,652 of NW_006800102.1, forward strand.
ATATCTTGCGTGTCAATTGGCTTTTGTTTATTATTTATATTTTTACCATCATCCTTGCAGGGGACTACTGATGAAAATTGGCCCCTGTGGCTAAATCTGTTTACATGGCATTTTTTAATGTACTCATGTTGATTAATATGCATTGCGAAATAAATTCACTCGTTTTAGCAGAGCAAGACCGAGTTAAAAACTAGTTCTTGCTTTAGCAGAACTGGCACAAAACTGTCCAGTTTTGACTTTTTTATTTCACTTTTATTTTTCCAGGATTAGAAACCCATTAAGATTTAAACCCCCACAAAAAAACCGCGCAGTTAAAATAAAATGTGAAGGTGTAAAAAAGAACAGGTACATGACATTGAATCGGGCTCAGGAGTTTTTAGCTCAGCTTCGTCTCTTTCACGAGAGACGAAGTGAAATCTGAATGATCAGTTTCTACTACAGGAAATGTTTGTAAAAATGTGTTTTTTTGTTGTCTGGGTGAAGTGACCCTCAAGCCATAAGGTCCCGCGTCGTATAGCAGCTAATGAATTCATTGTCGGGATCGCTGCAAAGTTCAGGTGCCACATCACAGATGACTGATTACACCAGACTGATGAACCTACAAAGACAAAGCGCTCTTGAAACGTATCACCTGCAGAATGAGACTGATTGGCAGGCTTATTAAAAAGCTCAGGTGCGTGGCGGCGCTGTCCTTAATGAACGGGTCCGAAGGGGTGTCAGATGCCCATCAGGGGCACAAAGGAGGGCTGACAAGGCTTGGCCGTCCCATCAGTCATAGGGCGGCAGGGGGTCAGAGGTGACCCTGGCACCCCATCTGGCTCAGAGTACACAGAAAGGAGAGACGGCGGCGGGGGGGCTGGAAAATTGTGATGGAAGTGGTGTCATTTCTGGCTTTATAAAGATGAATGCAGCCTGGCGAAAGCACCAAAAGAAGAAGAAGAAAAAATCAGAGAAAAGGCAGGTGGATGCGAACATATGCTTCGTCTATAATCTCTGCGGTGTAAGAAAAGCAATCTACGCATGTATCCACTTGTGCAAACAGACACGTCCCCTCGCAGAAGGTTGGGGTCATGGGTGATCTGTCACCCCGGCGCACCTCGATCATAACAGATGGGCGCAGTCACTCCGGCGCACGCGTCCACGCGCGCGCTGGAGTCCCAGCGAGGCTGGCAAGGTCCTGACCTGTGTGATCAGGCCTGCAGACCAGGCAGGCATATGGGCCAGGAACCCCCCGCTCCCCCCGGGGGCACTGAGTCGGAGACGGAACGGATTGGCACGGTTAGAGAATAAACACACATAGTTTACCCAGCTTTTAAGCCCACACATCTGTTTTTACACTCCAAATATTGTTTTTTTTTTGTTTTTTGTTTTTCTTACTCCCAAGATAAGCTCTTTTCTGTCAGTATCTGCCTCTTTGTTTGTCGCACGCTGTCATTGTTCCCTTTAACTGAGGAATATCAGTAATAATCTGATTGTCGTTGCTCTGGTAAAAGCCTGACCAGAGGAAGGATGTACATAGGTAGGCATGGCTGAGTCTGAATGGACAGAGGCTGGCTCGCACGCTGCAAACTCTGATATTTATATTCCACATCAGTGACTTTAATTCCTTTGTGCTAATTTTATGCAGCCACTTTGTTTTTTGCCACAGGGCTGTAAAATTGGCAGATGGCGTAAAACAATCTGAGCCCGTTCCTCCCTGAACTCGTCTATTGCTTAACATATAAAGACTCGTATTGATCGCCTTGCGAAAATGATTTGCAGCCCTTTGAACTTTTTCCCGTGTTGTCATGTTGTCACATTGCAAAACCTACATGTATTTTATTACACATTGTTTTCAGCTGTTTCCTTTGGAAGCATGTTGAGTTTTTTTTTTTTTTGCCTCCATCCAGCTGGTCGTTCTGAAAAAAAATCTGATGCATCCAATGGCATTGGATTTCACCTTCACTGTAAACAGAGTTAATTTTGTGTGAATTAATCTCGGTGTCAGTGCTGAAAAATCCTCAGAGGTTTTTCTGAAGAACATCAGGAAACAAAAAGCATCATGAAGACGGAGGAGGCAGGTTAGGTAGAAAGCTGAGGGGAACTTTAAAGCAGGCTTGAGTTATAAAATGATATCCAAGGCTGTAGCTGTTGCAAGTCATTTGTATGTAAATACTTTGTGGTTGAATATGGGGTCACTTCTCTTTTTTTATTGGTTTTGTATTTAACGTTTCTCGTGTTTTTCATGATTGTTGTTGCCTTAGAAGTGAACACTCCTACATTTTCTTCATCCGTAACAGTAAAATAATCTAACTGCATCCTTTTGTCTCTTCTCCTTCTTCTTCTTCTTCGCGCCATTGCTACCTACTCGTTTTTATCGGTTTTTAGTCCAGGGGTTTTAAACGAGTGTCCTTTCTGTGGTCTGTCTGAGAGTGTTTTTCATGTTTTTATTGATTGTAAGAGACTGATGACATTTTTTGATTTATTGATGAGTGTTTTTAGCTGTTTTGGCGTTGTTTTTACCAGTTCTTTATTTATTTATGGACTGCGTTTTAACAAAGCCAACAAACCAAAAGGTCAGATTTTAATTTTTTTAATTGCTGAAGCCAAAATGGCGATTTATTTATCACGACGAGACAGACTCCAGGCTGGTCCTCATCTGGATGCCGTGGCTCTGTGGAAGTGCAACGTCAAAGCTAGGCTGAGGCTGGAGTTTTGCTTCCACAGAGCCACTGGGAATATGAGAGCTTTTATACAGCTGTGGGGTTTTAACAATGTACTGTGCACCATTTCTAATCAGGGAGAACTAAATTCTAACAAGCTGCTAATGTAAATATTTATTGTTTTTTATTTGGTTTTCATTGACCTGATTATTATGCAAGTTTATTGTTAAATCATTGTAAATAAACGTTTTGTTAAAAATCAAAAAAATCTTCTTCTTCTTCTTCTTCTTCTTCTTCTTCACCTCACTCACGGCCTTTTCGGAGCCATGTTCAAACACAGATGCCTGTTTAATTATATCTGAAGCTCAAGTTTGGCTGACTACTATAAGGAGGGGGATGCCTGCTTTGTGTTGTCAGACAGGTTGTATTAAAGCGAGCAATACCCATCAAGACCAATTAAAAGGACGACATGAACATCTGGCTACTTGGCAGCAACGCATGAAGAAGTGGGAAAACTTTTGCACAACTCTGTGGCTGCTGCCCAGAAGATAACTGCTTCTTCTGGTAGGAGAAATCACAGCCCGTTGCTGTTAGTGTTGCAGCCTTAGCTCTCCTGTTCCACGTTACACGTGCAGACCCGTCAGTCATCGCCATGCAGAAAGAGACGAAGCTCTCAGTTTTCCTCTGCTGATAAAACCGTGTTTTTCAAACACGAGCCCAGAACCGGTCTGAGCGAGTCCAAGCCGAGTTCCCTTCTCTTGGTCTTGTTGTTTTGGACGAATGTGCGTCAGTCTTTCTTGACTCGTTTGATTAACTCGTTTGATTCAGCAAGAATTTGCATCATGAGTCTCGGATCCCCCTCGCCTTCTGCAGCGTTCACTTTATTTGGTTTCATTTGTAAGCTGAATCCCCCCCGACTGCCTCCTGCCCAGATTGTTTTTAAAGAATGAACCTGCCCCGCGTTCTGCTGATCAATTCCACATCAGCAGCCTTCACCTGTAATTTCTCCTCTCTTATCAGCACAGATTAGCCTTCTCCCCACATTTATAATCCGTCTCTTCATCTTTTCTCTCTCACACAAACGCACATTTCTCATTACAGGCGACGTACACGCAGCCCATCAGCTTTACTTCAAATCTCTTCATTTAATTCCAGCTCCGTGAGCACGGCCTGCATACAGAAGCGGCTCATTCGGCGCCGCGCCGCCACAGGCAGGCACACATCGCCCGCTGCCAGGCCTAAATGAAGATATAAACACTCCTGGTCGCCGCGTACGTTCAAGGGTGCCACTTAATGCTACAGCGGGCTCTAATGTGGATGGACGCCGTGTGATTTAGAGAGACCTCCAATAACAAACACATCCACCAAGGCTAACAGTGACTGACACACAGGGCTTCGACTTTAACATGCTACAAAGACAACAAGCAAATCATGTAGGCATACGTTTTTCCATAAAAACGTCGTTCTAAATTCAGCATTTACATATGGGACCCACACGGTTTAAAGGCAGAAGAAATGGGCCCCAGGAGGGATTACATAACATGTCCATGTTTCATTTCCTATATTTATTAGAAGGATTGCGTTGTAGTCATACTGACCATTTAAAGTGCTGCTACCTCAGGAGTCTGCAGCCTGGTTCTCTATGCACAACGTTTCTTAGTTTTGGCTCAGAATGATAAAGAACAAAGTAACGTTTTTAAATGTGGATCCATCTGTAAATTTATGTTTTAGCAATTTTCCTTTTGTCCACATCAGAATGACACTACCAGTGATAATTTATTTTATTATTTTATATATGCAGCTCTGGAAAAAAAAAAATGAAGAGCCCACTGCATTGAACCCGACTGAAAACCTCCTGGTTGTTCCACCAAATACTGATATCTGCACTCTTCCTGAGTTAAAACATTCATATTGTTGTTTCTAAATTAACATAAACTTGTTTTCTTTCATAGTTTGAGGTCGGGAAGCGCTGCATCTTTTTCGCTATTTTCAGCATTTCTCATTTTCTGCAAATAAATACTAAATTTTTGCTTGGAATTTCGGAGATTTGTTTGTATAGAATAAAAGAACAATGTTCATTTTACTTAAAAATACACCTATAAAAAGTTAAATCACAGAAACGGATTATTTTAAGTGGGCTCTTAATTTGTTTTTTCCTGAGCTGTAGATCCAGATACAACATCCCAGAAATAATACGCCCCCCACGTCTCTTTTAGGACGTAAAATCAAAAAGTCTTTTATATTACACAAAAACTTGAAATTGTCTTCTTTCAAAGGTCATGTAACATTAGTTGGATTGTAAAGGCCGCAGTCTCCCGTACTAGAACCACATTCGCCTTGTTGCACTCAAATCAGTTCAGTAAATTCATGAACTGACATGCAGATCAGCAGACAGCTTGGGGTGAGGAGACTTTTCCTCCTGTCAGCTGAAATCGAAGCAACATCTTCCCAACTGCAAGTTGACTTCTGTAACCACTGATCCATGACGACTGAGTGAAAAAGTGACATCTTCATCGATTTCAGACCCATCTGTTTGGGATCCAGCCAGGACCTTCATGGTTTGGATTTAATTAAACCAAACCAGGTCACATTCAAAACGTTTCAAATCTTTTGCTACCTTTAACCAGGTTTCTGTGTTTAGGTCCTTCCAACTTCTCATCAACTCTGACCAGCTTCCCTGTTAGATGTTGCAAAACACTCGAGACTTCCACTTGATTCCATTCAGTGTGTTGGTCTCTCACATAAGATCTTCCTCAAATACTTTATGTTCAGGTCCTTACGCTTCTTAAAATAAAAATGTAAAGACAAATTTCATTTTAATGTTTGCTAAGATGTGGAGGGACGACTTTAAAAGAACAACAAACACATTGACATTACCACTGTTTCAAAAATCTGTTTTTAGCCCTTTCATGCATAGTGGTCACTACAGTGGACAACTGTGTAAAAGTCGTTTACTTGTGTTATAAATGCACACAGACCACTGAAGTGGACACTAATGCATCATAAAATACACGATCAACTACTGGCCATCAGCTGCAAATGCAAGAAATTATTTTTGTTAAATCCAATATGGCCGACAGGGAAAAAAAGCATGCCAACCAACCCGGTCCCTCCTTCTACTGTAGACGACTCTTGTAGGTAAAAGAAATTTGTGACATCAGATAACCGCTAAAGAACAATGCTACTGATGTATTTTTTCAAAAAACAAAAAACATTTTTGTATTTGGAGAAAATGACAATAGATCACCTAAAAAAATAAAATTAAAAAAAGAAATTTTTACAAATTTTTTCCCTACCTTTTTTTATGCCTTAAGAAAATCAAAAAAAAAAAAGGTGGAAAAAAATCCTGACACAATTCATGCATGAAAGTGTTGAAATATTTTTTCTTTCCCTCCATTTATCCATGCTCTTAAAAATAAAATAAATACTGAAAATGGTCGAGATGAACTCCTAAATATGTGTTGATGATAAAATATCCCTTTTATTTCCCCCACCTACTGCCACGGCGTGTTTCAAAACATGCACCGACACATTTATTGTGACTTGGGGTATTTTTTTTTACTACCGCTTCCGGGCTCTCGACCTTCCTGCGCCCGTGCGCGCGCGCTGTCAGCCTCCTTTTGTTCCCGCCGTCCTGCCTCTCTCGGGGTCTGTCGCCATTGTCTCCATCTGCGGGGAGCGCCGATCATCGTTTTTGACAGACGAGCTTTAATTAGCCCACAGCAAACAATTAACACAACAGCAAAGAGACATTTCAATGCAAATCGCATCCTGTGCTGCAACAATATCACTGCATACATTTGCCTTTAATTAGGGGAAACCCTCCGTTTCTGTTGGGTCTGTGCGTTCATGTGCGTGCAAATAATTAAATATGCATCTCGTCTTAATAATACAATCTGTTGACTCGATGCCCGAAACTAAACCTGCAGGAAGTAAAGTCAAATTTTATATATGTCGACTGTGTTTCTCTGACTGCGTTGTTCAGCACTTTCAGGGTTAGGTGCATCATCTCCATCCAGCAAGCATGAGAGGATGTTGGCAAACTGTCGCTAGCTTCCAGGAATAGCGCATAATGACACCAGTTGCTCTGTATGCAAAAATACACCCCAACTAAAATAGCAATTACACTGTTAAGAGCAGGACAAAACATTCCAGGCGGCAGGAATTAAGTCGTATTAGTCCATCTGTCATTTATTGGCTGTCAGAGTCCAGGCGACGTCTCTTCTCTGATGGGCAAACTGGTTTGGGGAGCCTCTCCATATGGATCCCAAAGTCACTGATTGTAATGCCGGACGCAAGCATCAGCTGCATGATATGATGTCTGGGTGACAGTTTAAAGTGGCATTGATCCTTGAACGGCCTGGCTTGCAGTTAATTGACACACAGTGAGGAACCATTCTTGAGTAAATCTCTGCCACAGGGCATTTAGACGAGAATGATCAAAGATCCTGTGTGGACCAGAGAGAGAGAGAACGGGGCTGGAGTGTGATTTTTCACTTTCACTCTGGCATCGAATGAAAAATGGTGTGTTTGACACAAAAAATAATTTGTCATCTTTGTACCGTGACTCTGTTTATTCATCTGCCACAAAGCAGATGGATCGACCTCCAGAAGAAATACAAGCCTTTCGTGTTTCTCGTCTTCCATGCGGAGAACAGATTTATCAGTCTTTTACGGTTTGGCCTCTCCTTTTAGATACCAACGAAGAGGTTGGGAACCCAAATCCTGACACCCTTACTTCACCCCAACCACATGTTGATGTGTCTAGGAAAGGCTTTGAACGCCACGTTATGTAGGTGTAGGAATACAACAGACCTCAAGTGTTTGCAGGGATTAGAGACCACAGCGGCTAATTTGCTAATATCCACAAATACTGGAGACCCTCTGAAAATGTTAGCAACTGTCTAATTTAGTCATTCAGACACCAAATATACCTTAATATCCATGAATACGCATAGTGGAAACCATCTTTATACAACTGGGTTACAGCCAATCAGTGCTGAGAAAAGCAAATGTTGCTCTTTGATTGGATGGTCTGCCAATGCCAGCCAATAACACGTCAAGTGGCATTAGGTGTTTCAGCTTCCCAAGCTGCATTTTGCTGTTTAACATGGGTTATGTGTCTGATATGTAGTAAAATAAAGCAGAAATGTGAGGAAAGATGTCCACTGTTTAGAAGAGATGAGGGTCTGTGATGCTGTTGGCTGGTTTCTCTCCCAAAGGCCACGGGAATGTTGTTGGAGTGAGCAGCATCAATTACTTTCTAAAATATTGGGGCATTTGAGCAGGAATTGGGTAGACTCTGCCAAAAAATACTAAAAGTATATTTTCAATGTGTCTTTCAGCAGGATGCCGAACTGAAACATAAGGCTAAATTAACACAGAAAGGGTTCAAACTCAAGTTTCTTCCATGGTCATGATGAGACCAAAGACTATAGAAAACCTGTGAGATGAGATGATTAGTAACTTGAAGCAATCTAAAGGAGTTAACTTGAAGTGCAAGAGCACTTTGAGTGGCCTATGTGATATCGGTGTCTTCAATGTGGGCGTCAAGTGAAGAAAAACACTTCTACCGACCACAACGTGGCCTTGACTGCTGAAAGAAATGTGTAGAACTCGAGGAAAGTACTCAAGTATCCAAGCATCAGTATTTCTACACAAGCGGCTGATAGGGGTCAAGGAAAAAAAAAAGCTATATAAATACATTCGGGTGTAACGCATCCGCATCACCAGAGCCTGATTCGAACCAGTCTGGATTTTTGTCCAAACAAGATTAAACAGGGGAGTGTTGACATGCGTTTATGAATTATTTGAGGCCTGCACACATGCAAACACTCGTATAATGACTTAGTGTATAAATCTGCCATGGTGCCGGTGCATATGCAGATGTTTATTTGGGAAAGTTTGCCTCGGGGGGAGGAAACAAAACAGCTCAGACGTGTGTAATTATCGAAAATCTTGAATGTGATTCAGATAAATAAATATATCAGTGATGCTGCACAGAGAAAAGCCATTTTTCATGTGAGGATTTTATGATATTCCCTTTTGAACCAAGCCTGCATTGTCTCCATCTGGATCCCCGAGTCCCCAAATGGATTTTGCATTGTCAAAATTACCACTATGATTTTAGCCCATATTGACTCCGTCCCTGTAAGAGCTAAAATTACCCTCCTCTCTCCCTTTTCTGTCTCTCCTCCTTTTCAGTCTGTGTTTTTCATGGCATCTCCATTTTGGCCCTGTTCTCCTATTTTATCCCCCCCCCACCCCCCCTCTCCTCCTGCTCTTCTTCTCTTCCTCCATTCTCTGGAGTAATTGCATTGATAGTGAACAGTGCTGCTAATTAATTATGCAGCAGCCGAAAATTGAGGTGAGAGCGAGGGATGAGAGGAGAGATGAGCCTTGTGCCAAATGGTCTGTAGTGGAGAGAGGGAAGGCAGGGAAACGGTGCGTGTTTGAGGGAAGGGGGACAGATGGTGAGATGAACCAAAGGAAACATGCAAAAAAAAAGAAAAACTTAAAGAAAGATGAGAGGTTGAAGAGCATCACAGGTGAGACATTGTCCTCCTAACAAAGAAATCTGGTCTAAACTAGAGAAGATCAACACCGCTGAGGTTAATGTTCTTCTGCAGAAAGAGAGTCCTTCGCCTGAAATACTCTAATCTGCCAAAAATATTGGCTCACCTCTTCAGATCAGTGAATTAAGGTGTTTCAATCACTTCCAAAGGCCACAGGTGTGTAAAAGGACCTTTACATGCAGACTGCTTCAACGAACACCCGTGAACAATACTCTGATGTTCAGGGCTTTTCTGCGATGCCACCGTCGCAATAAGTCCATCGGAAGGCCATGGTGGCCACCAGCTTTCTGCAGAGTCGATAGGCAAAGACCTCTAGACTCCATGTTGTCTTCAGATTAGCCCAGGAGCAGGAAGGTCCATGTAGTGATGAAGAGCACTCTGTTTCTCTTCAGTGCCAAATCGTGCCTCATTGTCTGGGCTTGGCAGTCTCCAGGAGAACAATACTTGTCTGACTGCGTGAGTTGAATGTAAAAGACGGTTGAGTGTGCAGAACTCGACTCCTCTGCACAGAGTCGTGATCTCAGCCTTGACGGGACAGATTGAAGCTGACCCAGAGTGGAGACTCATCAGCGTCTGACCTCACAAATTCGCTTTTGGAGGAGCGATCGTGAAACCCCGGGAAGCTAATGTGTCTGTTCCTACTTCCTTTTTGTACCCATAAACAAACATTTGGCCTTAAATAGATTTCCAATGAGGCCAAGTGGCGTGTCAAAATTGACCTTAATGGATTTTCAAAATGTCCCACTTCTGGTTCACTTTGATGGAAGGTTGATAAGAAACGCCCTCTGACAAGGGGCTGAATTTTGCACCTGCAAAAGTTGAATATGAAACGCCCAAAATGGCATAAGTACTAAATTGTGAAAGGACGTATTCACCGTTACCCACTTTTGATGCATTTTTTAAATAGAGTCCAGCCCAAATTTCTCGCTGGTGCTGAATGTGTGCACCAACAGAGTGATATTTCAGAACGTAGCACCAAACTGATGGTGGAAAAACTTCATAAAGAGTCGGATCAAGAAGAAGAAAAAGGAAATCAACACTGTTACCTGTTAAAAAGAAATCTGATTGTTTCCCAGTCTGGATATTTTTTTTCTATTTGGAACAACGTGACAGAAACTGCATTGATATTGTAGTGAGAATGAACTTTAATTTACCTTTTTAGGTATTTCCTTTTCCACTTTTGAGGAAACCGTGTGTAAACCAGCTCATTATTGCCATCTAGGAGTCTGCAGTGAAAATACAAACTGTACAAAAATATGTGCTCTGTCCAGAACTGAGAAAGGCCTGAAGGGAAGATCCAGGAATAGGAGGAACAAAGATTCCTCTCACTGCGTGATCCGACCTTGTGACAAGGCATCAGAGACGTCCAGTCCTGTTAGGAAAAGTCGGCTGCTCAAACTGAAAACTGCAGGGTTGCCAATAACTGTGGAGAGTTTTATTCAGTTCACCCCGCCGGTTGTGAAATGACTTTTGAAACCTAAAACCTAACCCCAATAAGTCTTTAATACAGCCGTTGATTATTATGCATGTTTTCTACATATATTGCAAAGAAAAAAAAACAAAAAACATTTTGTTTCTGAAATTCTGAGACAAGATGCTCGTTACGGATGAATGATTGCCGTTTGTAGGTTTGGATATCGTCTCATTTTTTTTATTTGATGGTTTGATCTTGTTAGCTTTTGTTGGTTTTAGTCCTGCGTTCGACCCAAATGACCTTTCCTTCCCTTTATTTACGTCGGTACCTTTTCCCAGCTCCTCTCTTGGACCAGATCTGTTCAGCTCCTTCCACTGGGCTTTACATTTTGCTGCCATCTAGCAGGATATTAAAAGTTTGAGTTGCTCTTCACCTGCTGCCTCCAGCCTGTCAGCTCCACGTCCTCCTCCTCCTCCTTCACCACGTTTCCTGACAGGTCACCCTCACAGCGTGTCAAAGCTGCAGCTCTACTCCTATGCAGCGTTGCCTGACAGCCACCGATCACATAAGTTAAAGACAACGTCTCTACTGTGATTTCTGGCTATTTTTTACGTGCATGAGCGTTTTGTCACAAAGCCCCACGGCCTTCAGATGCACACTGAGCGGAGCGTGCAGCTTCCTTCAGCTGCTGACACTGCAAAAAAAAAAAAAAAAAGGAGCGACATGGGCGATTCTGCAGCAGAGAAGAGACGTTTAAGGTAGAGATCGGGGTTTTTTTTTTTTTTTTTTGCACTGAAAGATAATCAAAACCTCAACATAATTATTGTTTAGAATCTTGAAGATTTTAAATAATCATAGATTCATAAAATAGATTCAGGAAATGACCTAAAATGAGAAAAAGTTTGTCTGATAATATCTTTAAAAACTTGTTTACCTTAGTGAGAGCGATGGATGGCACTATGCTAGCTTACAGACCATGAGTCAGTTTTTGTTTTCAAATATAGCAATATTTGATTAAAAAAAAAAATAGTATACCTGCAGCTTAATGTGGCAGCAGAAACAGTTCTGAAGCTGGAATGTAAAAACAGTTGAAAAGCTTTCAACTGTGATTGAATTAATTTTGCAAAACGGGCTCATTTTGGTGGATGTTAATTATTCAGTTCTGATTTATTTATTACTGTCTTGCATTTTAGAGTAACGATGCCAGAGGAAATATCTCTGTCCAAGAATCACAAAGCCAGTTTTGTCAAAAAAAAAACAAAAAAAAAAACATAATCAGTGTCTGTGTTGATTCAGTGTCACCTAGTTTGACTTTCAGCTACAAGAAATATTTCAGTCTGTCCTATCGGATACGTTTCTCTCCCTTTATTCTCTGGTATTAGAACTTACATACATTAATTCTTAACATTATTAATATCACATTACACCTTTTTTTCCCCATCCACCTTATATTCTTTTCTTGCATTTTAACACTTTACACCTCACATCAGACTTTTCCTCTCTCCTTTAAATCCCCAAAGCGCTCCTTCTCCTCCTCCTCCTCCTCCTCCCTTCCCTCCCGCTGTTTCCTCCGTCTCTGCCGCCCTCTCCAGCTGAAGTGCTGGCTCGACTAATTAAAAGCCTTAATCAGGATTCATAATTAGGCCTAATCAGTTCCTTTTACATCATTCCCTTGCATTGCGCCTTCGCTGGTGGTGAGGGGCCGAGAAGCTTATGAAATAATTTAGGCAACTTAATGTGTCCAAATGTGGAGCTGGGATTATAGCTTTAGTGGGAAAAAAGGATGAAAAAAGAAGAAAAGGGAAAGGCCGTGATTGGGAGCAGGCGGCTGATTGCTTCCCCTTCCGACCAGCCTCCCTCTTTGATACTCCAAATTTATCCACTTGCTCTTTCCCTTTGCTTCTTTTCTCAACATATTTGTGTGCAGCGTCTTCATGGCGGACTAAAGCTGACTACCTTGAGGGATTAAAAAAGGCCGCAACACACTCCTACTGTCTTTACTGACCTTCCATCCACCAGCTAATTGTTTGTTAGAATAGGAGCTCAATGCAGTATTATCCACCAAAAACCCTCAGCTGAGCCTCGTCTGTCTGTCGGCTTCTTTTTTTTTTTAATTTCACTAGTCTGTACGGCTCTAACTCCCTCCTTCCGGTTTTCTTTTGCTCTTTTTGTCACAGTTTAAATGTTCCACATCACCAAGCAAGCGTCAGTATCAGACGAAGATGGGCTTCGTAAATACAAAATGGAGTTTTTAAATTATGGTTTTTATTTGTGAAGGAAGAAAAGCTGTCCGAACCAACCTCAAAAAAACTCAATGAGCCGCCTTGTTCAGCCATAAAAGACCAATGACTGACCTTGTTTTTCAGAAGCTGTCAGGTTCTCTACTGAGTCAAACCTGCAGAGTAAAAACAATAGAACCGGACTGCATGAATTAGACTAAAATATCTCCAAAAGCAACACATCATGAAGAACTACAAGAACTCAGGAGAGAAAACCATCTGTTTGGAAAAGATTGACTTCTAAGGCTTTTAAACTCCAACAAGACCCACCGATGTAGGAAACGGTGAACCTTCCCGTGAGTGGTTAGCTTACCAAAGTCATCCCAAAATTATAGACGATTCATCCAGGAGGTCAGAGGAACGGATAAAGAACTACAGGCCTCGTCTGCATCGTCCAGCTCAGTAAATATGATTCAAAAAGAAAAAAGACTGAAACCTTGGCTGGCCGAAAACGACTCACTGACTCGTATCACATTTGACAAAAAAAAAAAAAAAAAAAAAACATTCTGGTGACACCAAGACTTTGGAAGATAATCAGTGAACTGGTGGACCAAACTTTTAGGCAATGTTAAAAATTAATCTGTTTTTTTTTGTGTTTTTTTTTTACCTCCTGGATAAGTTGTTAATATCTTGGAGTAATTTTGGTATCAGCCACTCCTGTTGAGGTTCACCGCCATGTTGTCTCTAAATGGAAACAATGGCTCTCACTCTGGTTCAATGGAGTCACGAAGCTTTAGAAGTGACTTTGCATCCTTCCAGGAGTGACTTGATGTCTTAACTTTGTCAAAGCCTAAAAAAGACATATTTTTACATTTACTTCATGATTTAATGAAGGGGGAAGAATTTTTTCACATAAGGGCAAGTCATTTTGGACAGATGTTTTTCCTGTAATAAATAAAAACAGACTGATTTCTCTATTTATCCAGATCGCGTTACTCTAGATGGCCTAAAACAATTAACAAAAATACAAAAAAAAAAGAAGCAGAAGAAACCCGAAGGGAACCGATCCTTTTTCACAGCAGACCCAAACAGAAAAATCGTGGCCTCGTGCTTCTGCATCAACCTCCAACTGTCTGATTGTGAAAATTGTCAAAGAAAAAATTATATATATTATTAATAAATAGAAAAGATAGAAAAAAGCAGCGTGCAAACAGATTTAAGTACAGTTTTCATTCTGCCCTCTTTGTCTGTGCTGTCAGACGCAGACCGTTTAAAATATACACACCAGGTGCCTAAGTACGTTCTCATGCTGCTATATGCATTTCCAATCTTAATTATAATGCAAGGACTTCCCAGCAAGTCATACAGAAACCTGTCAAACTTTGACTGGTATTGTTCCGTGTGAGACTTTCTGTAGTCTTTGTCTGTGCCGGCATTCTTAGTCGCAAAGAGCAGTTTCATAAAAAAAATATCCCTCTTAATGTTTGCACCTACGGTTGACATTGAACAAAGCTGGCTCCTATACGTCTGTCTAGAAACTACATGCACAGTTTTATTAAAAAGAAAAAAAAGGTTCCCATCATAAGTTTTTTTTTGTCAATATCAGAATAGGTGCTGAATCGTCAGAATGAAACATTTTCTAAGCCAAACTGAAGTTTTTTTCTCTTATTTTCCTGCCTCTGGTGACACTTTCCCCATATGTTTTCCGAAATTACAATATCATGTTAACAAAAACCCTCCACAGGATTAAATTCTCGCGCGGCGCCTACCTCCTCCGCTCCGGTTTTAGTTGCTTTCGGAACAGTTGGAATCTGGAGGAGGAAAAAAAGCAGCTTGAAACACACTGGTTGCTATTCTAACCCTCTTTGTCTGTGCTGTCAGAAGGCGACCATTTAAAAACACACGCCGGGTGCCCAACCACACGCTCATGCTGAGGTACACACATGTAATCACAATTATAATGACAGTGATTTTCCTGCAAGCCATACAGAAATCTGTCAGAATTATGACTCGCATTGTTCTGTCGGAGCTATTAGGCCCATAATGGAGTGGTTACCTTAACAACCGTAAAATCAAGCAAAGTAGGACGAGAGGATGGCGGCTCCAGGGGTTGAAGAAAATTCAGCTTACAGTAAAGTACAAAAAAAATAGAAACAGTGCAATGCATGGCTTTATATACAAAATAATCTGGGAGGACATTCACTTAATTTCTTCCTGGAGCCCCTGAAATAAGAAACTATTTATCAGTTTTCTACTTGTAGCTTTTACTGGCACTTCATTGCTAGGTCAATGTAAAGACATATCAGACAAACAAACATTTGCACACACCTGAGGTAATGCATTGATTTTGACTGTGGGTGGAAAAAATAGTACCCTAAGAAAACCCACCCACACTTGAGTACTGTTTAACAAACAGCATCTGATTTTTTTAAGCAAAATTCAACAAAGTTTTCATAGATAAACAATTAGATTAAGTAACCATAAGCACAGGAAGAAGTTTTTGTTTACAGCTAACCAAAAGCGACTTTCATGAATAAAGTTTGTGCTCTTATTAGCTGCTAGTTTCAGGAAAAAAAAAAATAACTTGTTTGCGTTTAGTTTCCATGTATGCAAGCTAGCATTAGCATTCCCGGGTTTAGACTGTGGAATAAAACATGGATGCTAAGGCACCATGTAACCACACAAAGACAGCATTTTTATATAGGAAACATATCCTTCAAAAACTCAACGAGATTTTCAGGTAAATGACAAGAAGAAGTGAGGCTGAACAGTTTGAGCAGGAAGCGGCGTTTGGTGGCTAACTGTATTAGCCACCTCACCGAAATGTTGTTCTGGCAGCTGCAAAGAACAATGTAGCTTATGTGTTTATAAGCATCTGTTTTTATAAGCATCTAGAGCAGCTGTAGAAAGTGACAAAAAGTTTTAAAAAACAACAAAAACACAAAGCAAAAACTGACCTCCACTTGTTATATACCAACATTAGCATAGCAACATAGCTAGCTGCGACAGAAGCACAAACAACTTGAGCTACTCAAAAATAAAGGGTAACTTACTTTTTTTTCCTTTCATTTTTCCTTTCATTAGATAATTATTGTATAGTTTTGTTTTTTTTCAAAATTCATTGTTCCTGAGAAAAATATTTCAACAATTAAGAGCCACCACAATAAAAGTCCCATGGTCCCAGTATCAATGGCAGGTGAATCAATACCATCCTGTTCATGACATTTGTAGGAAAAATATCATTTTCTAGAATATTTCTATATTATTTACTATAATTTTCAACAGCATCACATTCTACTAATTTGTCCAGACGTCTTAGTGCTAAAAGTAACAGCAATTCTGCCTTTAAAAAACCTAATAAAACACTGTGGAATAGCTCCTTTCTGATTCATTTTCATAATCTGCGTCTATCTTCAGCTAACCCCTTTTCAGCGGCTCACCTTGCAGCTAAATTGTTGCCAAATGTGTTGCCTAAAAGGCATGATTCTTAAATTTAACCACACATTAAAAGAAAACACAAAAAATACCAGCCAATTTTAGTATTTAGCCGTTTTGAGCTCTCACCTCGTATCACTTTGTTCCGCCTCTTCTTCAACCTGCTTTAAAACTGCTTTCATAAATTGACAATTACTCATATTTCATGTAAGCGGTTCAGAATGACATTTGCTGTCAGCATCTATTATTTCTGCAGCTGTTGCGCCAGAACGAATCTCTGACTTTTGCCAGAGGCTTTGACCGCATGCCAGGAAGCAACACCCTGAGAAACAGAAAGACGTTGCTGTTTGTACAACTGTCAGCGCTGTCTGCAGAATGTACACGTCCCAGGTTAGCAGATGGGTGAAGCACTCATCTCAAATGAGTAATAGTTGACAGTACAGAGGCCAAGAAAAGGTTCCTGTATTACACTTTACATTTAAAAAGCACAAGATCTTATGAAGTTTTTTGTTTTGTTTTGTTTTGTAAAAGTTGTAGTTCCACTGGCAGGGAAAATGTATTGCTTTAGTGAAATAATCTGCAAGTGGAACTAGTCCTGTTTTTAATCAATATTAAAGAAGCACTGACTTCAAACAAGCTCCTGTATGTTGCTGAAAAGCTACTTGTAAGTTAGATTTGTCTTATTTCAAATGTAATAGGATATTTGCACCAGAAACTAGACAAAAATGCTCGGTAAGATTTAGTGTTTTTTTAGCAGTGCAGCATTTGTTCTGTTTCCTCTGCGCTCCGATCAGAGTAGGTCTCGTTATGGGGACGTGCTTAATGCAATTTTACCTTGAAACTTTCTCACAGCCTCTATAAGAGGAGTCAATTAACGGATCGAGTGGGCAAGAACAAAATATAACATTTTTGTTTAATCATCCCTCCTTGTTTTGGCTCTTGTAGATTACACTTTAACATCCTTGAATAACAGAGAACCAAATGTCTCCTTTCACTCTTCGAAAATACTCTTCAGCGTTAAATTTCACCTCCTCTTTTCTGGACTTTATTCAACTTTTAAATAGCAGCATTAATCCATATACTAATCCTTCAGTCACTTCTGTATAAAAGAGATTAAATCTTCTTAAATGGCACTTACACTAAATTAAATTAGCCTAATAGCTAATTCATTGATCCTTCCAAAATAAATTTTAAATGCTAGACATGAACCTCTGGTGAATATATTATTTTCCCTACAAGTTTTTAAAAATAATAAAGGTAAATGGAGCCTGTGGTTTAGACCTGGATAAGTAATGTCCAATCAGGGACACTTAAAGGGACACCAGAGGCAATCAGGGAAAATATAATTTGTGGAAATGACACCGATAATAGCATCTGGAAAATATTCAGCATATTTGGACATGTAGATATTCAGTCTAAATTTTAGCAACACTTAGAATTTATATAATTAAACAAAAAATGACAGTGCCAGGCCAGGTGTACCTTCTACGAAGAGAATAAAAGTGTAGTTAAAGGCAGCAATAAATGAAATTTTCTCAGTCAGAAAATGCATTAAGGTTAAGTTTTGGTGTTTGCCACTGCTTATGACACATAATAAGAACATATCTGTGTAAAGAACAGGATATCTACTGTCATCCGTAATTGTTTAACAAGCATGTATGTTGGGATTCTTAGAGTTTAACTTGACAGCGTTTGAGATGGCGACAGAAAAGGAGTGTTAGACCTGATCTTATCTGCCTGATTCGCAGAGCTGAGGGAACATGTTCCACCTGGGGGTTGCTGTAGGCCTGAATGTAGGGGAGAAACGTTGAGCTGAGCACACATGAGAAAAATACTGAGATGAGGTTGGAAAATTCACCTTTCCAGCTAGTTTGTCTTTTATGCTCATGTAAACTTTTAGCTGACAACGTCAGCTGGAAAGTTGATGATAATAGAAGAAGTAATAGAAGAAGTTGCCAGGGTAGGGTATTTAAAATCATGTCATGAGTTTAGAAACACCAACGGTTCATTGTTTTATGAGCAGTTGGTGTTGGAGCTGGAGTGCTGCCCCCCTGTGGAGGTAGAACAATTTGCGGTTCTGGTTTTCGTAAATCTTGGACGTGCCAGTACTAGTTTTGTCTCGTTCACTTTATCAGAAGATATAAACACAGAATTCAAAAAACATTTTTCTACTCTTGCTTTCATGTTTAACTATTAATAAATGTAAATTATTACTTGAAAAATGCAGGATGTCTTTCACAGATTTAGTAAAAATTTGTTTGTTCTGAAACGTTAAAGTGTGAAAAAGAAAACCTGCAAAAAGAGAAGAGATCTGCGAGGGCGTAAATGCATTTTGATGCCACTGCATGGAAGTTTAGATGCAGAAATGCCTCCTTAAAAAACAAGGAACAACTTATTCTCCAGGTTCTGTAGGATTCCTCAGAAATGTCCCAGAGGAGAAGGCGTCCCCCCGTTAAAGTCCAGTAAATCATTTATTACTGGTCGTAATGAACTAAATGTACAGACTGGCATCAGAACAACCTGTCATTAAACAGCTCCAAAATTCAAATTTCCTTTTAATAAATGCATGAAGCTGCACCTGTGGCCACTTTTGAATTACAGTGAAGTCATATTTACAAGCCTCTCTCCGTCTGAGTCCTCTGAATTCACACTGGGTTCGGCTGGAGCTAATGTAATTTTGATGAATGCCAGCTGAATTAATATATTCTTGGTAGGGATTTTTATTTTTTTTCCTCCCCTCCTTCAAATGCGCGCGCTTTGACTAAATGCCATAAAATGTCATTTCTTTATTACAATATTACATCATCAAAAATGTTTGTAGTGCTTTTGAGAAAGTACAGGGCCAAAGTGGGGCTATCAGCGAAAGGTCAGAAGCGTACGAAAGCCGGCTGCAGTGCTAATGATTGGTCCAAAAGGTGGATGCAAATGTGCTGTGGATGCAGAAGAGTCCACACGACGACTTTTCTGGAGTCTAAAAGCTTTTGTTGATCCAGAGGAGCGTTATTAGTAGATTTCATAAGCAATATGGTGTCTGAGCAGTCATTTTGAGCAGGTATTAAATGACCTTTGACCCGGAGGAACATTAGCAGCGAAATAAAACCCCAACTTGACCCTCGACATTTACAGCAGCTTATATCTCCCAGCTGAAAGAGGC
Organism: Poecilia formosa; assembly: GCF_000485575.1. Classification (NCBI taxonomy): domain Eukaryota; kingdom Metazoa; phylum Chordata; class Actinopteri; order Cyprinodontiformes; family Poeciliidae; genus Poecilia; species Poecilia formosa. The sequence continues at coordinate 196,091 of NW_006800102.1, forward strand.
AGCTTCGGCATTTGACTCTCTGCTCTGGCGACGGCAGCAGAGTTTTTTCTACTCCCTTTTCCCACCACATACCAAACCTGACTCTGCAAATCCAGCGTGAAGGGGGATGTGTGCGGGCAAACAACAAGCGCTCGTTCGCGTTATGCTGATGAATTACATTTGAAATTCTTCACTGATCTGTGTAAAGTGTTGCAGAAAATTCTCCGTCTTTCAGTTGCATCTTGATTTTTCTAAACTGATGCCGTTGATCCTTCACTTAATGCAGAATTACTAAACCTGTGATTCTGCATTTGCTGTTGCATCTTCCATGTTAAGCGGTGCTGAGTTTGAAAGCAACTTATTTATTTCTACCTCTAAGATTCAGTGTCTTGCAATTTTCATCAGTAGCTCTAAAGGCTTATTTGTCTTTCAAAGGTTTTTGTTGTACTTCGGCTGCTTTTTACTCATTTCTTATCACGGCTTTTCACAGGAACCTCTTTTATAAAGACGGAAAAATGCACTAAGGACCTGAAAGATGCATCATTCTTAAACTGATCATCAATATTTTCCCTTTTTTTTTTTTTTTTTTTCTAGCCACAAACTGTGATGTACGTGCAAGAAGAGAGCCACTGTTGGAAGATTCTCGGTAGCCAACAACTAAAACTTCAACACCAATACTGAACTTTATTCAACTTACAGATCAGGCAAGTACGTCATCACTTTAGTATTTATCTGGAAACGTTCGCATAGAGGAAGTTAAGAGCACTAAATGTTTTCAAAGTTAGCAGAAACGTTAAGATGTT